>NC_034187.2:51302083-51602083 GCF_002021735.2 Oncorhynchus kisutch
TTGAGTTGCAACCCCCCTTTGCCCTCAGAACAGCCTCAATTCATCGGGGCATGGACAAGGTGTCGAAAGCATTCCATAGGGAGGCTGGCCCATTTTGACTCCAATGCTTCCCACAGTTGTGTCAAGTTGGTTAGATGGTTTCTTTGGATGGTGGACCATTCTTGATACACTCTGGAAACGGTTGAGTGTGGAAAAACCCAGCAGCGTTGCAGTTATTGACACAATCCGGTGTGCCTGGCACCTACTTCAAGGCTGTCTCACCACCGGCCGTGATTGGGAGTCCCATAAGGCGACGCACAATTGGCTCAGCGTCGTCTGGGTTAGAGTTTGCGCGGGGTAGGCCGTCATTGTAAATAAGAATTTGTTCTTAACTGACTTGCCCAGTTAAATTAAATATAAATACAATAAATAAATACCATACCACATTCAAAGCCACTTAAATCTTTTGTCTTGCCCATTCACCCTCTGAGTGGCACACAATCCATTTCTCAATTGTCTCAAGGCTTCAAAATGATTCTTTAACCCATAACGTGTCATCCATAACGTTCAGTCACTTGGATCGCGACAGTCTGGCATGATTGTTAATAAACCAAACCGGCATCGATGATTGTTTCTGTTTCCTGTGATCAATTGATTGTTGCTGAAGTTAGGACAAGACATGACAGGTTGTTGATGTGTGTGTGTGTTCCAGTACATGACAGGTTGTTGATGTGTGTGTTCCAGTACATGACAGGTTGTTGATGTGTGTGTGTTCCAGTACATGACAGGTTGTTGATGTGTGTGTGTTCCAGTACATGACAGGTTGTTGATGTGTGTGTGTTCCAGTACATGACAGGTTGTTGATTTGTGTGTGTGTTCCAGTACATGACTGCTGCGGCTGCTGGGGCGCCTATGCAAGGGACCTACATTCCTCAGTACACTCCTGTGCCTCAGACAGCCGTCCCCGTTGAAGTAAGTGAGCCACAGTCTGTTTTAACATCCTCGTGGGGACCAAACAATTGATTCCCATTCGAGATGCTATTTTCCCTGACATTAAACCTAACCCCTAAGCCTAAAATGGCCTTTTTATCCTTGTGGGGACCGGCGAAATGTCCCCACTTGTCCGATTTTTCCCTTGTTTTACTATCCTTGTGAAGACTTCTGGTACCCACAAGGATAATGAAACCAAAAAAAAAAACACAGACGCAGAGATACATGGATACACACACACGGATACACACATATACACAGATCTACACATAGATTGCATGTACATACTCACACTGGATGCACACACACATACACTCCTAAGGGCAGGAATGCATACACACTCTCACACACACACAGATGGACACGCACAAACACACACACTGACACGGCAACATCCGCTCGATTTAAAAACTGCCATGCACACGTTGCCACGGCTACTGTTGAGTGTGCCGAGCGTGCAGTTCAGAGCGGGCGGGCACACGTTGAGAAATGACGAGTGTGGAGGGCTGACGGCTCCGGCCCATTCAAATGGAGTATCAGTCGTGTGTCAGATGGCAGGCGCTGAAGTGAGACACACTGCCGGCGGTGCTGTCCCTCTCCCGGATGGCCCGTGTGCTCATCACACACATTCCTCAGCCCCAGGCCTCTGGTTAGCGAGTGGCTGCCCAGCCGACAACGCCCTGACACCACCATCCATCTCCCCCAGCTCCAGACAGGAGAAGATAATCAGGAGATAGCTGCCCTTCATAAAGTCACGAGAGAGAGAGAGAGAGAGAGAGTTAGCCCAGGGGTTCTCTTGCTGCCTCTCGACCTAGTCCATCCTCAATGCCGCCTTCATATATCTGTACTGTTGAGATGAGCTGCAGACAAGGAGTATCTCGGAGGGTGATGTATTAACATGGTGTTGAGAGCATCCTTGGAGTCTTGTTAACGTGATGGAGATGAGACCGTGATGGCCGACGATCAGTGAGGTTAAAGTACATACGGAATTGAAGCCCATATCCTTTCACATGTAGTCTTGTGACTTTAAAATCGTTTTTTTCTTTTTCTCTCTCTCAGGGTTACTGTAGTATTACTCAGGAAATCGTTGACGAAGATCCATAGGTTTAGGTTTATTTAAACAGCCATACACTACCGTTCAAAAGTTTAAAGCTATTTTTTTTGTCCATTAAAATAACATCAAATTGATCAGAAATACAGTGTAGACATTAATGTTGTAAATGACTATTGTAGCTGGAAACGGCAGATTTTTTATGGAATTTGTACATAGGCGTATAGAGACCCATTATCAGCAACCATCACTCCTGTGTTCCAATGGCACGTTCTGTTAGCTAATCCAAGTTTATCATTTCAAAAGGCTAATTGATCATTAGAAAAGCTTTTTGCAATTATGTTAGCACAGCTGAAAACTGTTGTCCTGATTTAAAGAATCAATAAAACTGGCCTTTAGACTAGTTGAGTATCTGGAGCGTCAGCATTTGTGGGTTCTATAACTTGATAAGCTAACACAACGTGCCATTGGAACATTGCTGATAATGGGCCTCTGTATGCCTATGTAGATATTCCATAAAAAATCAGCCATTTCCAACTACAATAGTCGTTTACAACATGAACAATGTCTACACTGCGTTTCTGATCAATTTGATGTCATTTTAATTTCTCAGTGAACCCAAACTTTTTAGCGTACGTAAAATGTGATGTCATACAAAATATATTACAAAAAAAAGGTTACATTGAGTTACATGGAAGATGTCACTTCCTGTTGTCTCACACCCACTTCTTGTCCCCATAGGGAGTGGTCACGGATGCTTCTCCTCAGTCGGTGGCCCCCTCATCGCAGGATGTGAGTGGGCAGCAGCAGCAGATCCAGGTGGATGGCTCCAGTGACCTTGTTACTGCTTACTCATACCAGTCCAAGTGAGTACTGCTGACATCATGACTAATAGCTGTCATGTATTATGCTGTCATTGTCTGCTATTTTGCCATATTATAGCTGACTAATTGCTGCTTTGTTCTTTTACATTGAGTTTTTATGGCTGTTGACTCCTTTACAAGGGATCGTTTTCCCAAATTACAAATGATATCAGTTTCCTTACTCTCTAAGCAGTCTATGGACAGGGTACAATCCGTGCTTTGGTTTTGGTTTTGTTTCCCTGGACACTGGTTCAAATGCTGTCATACTGTGACTGTTTATTCTACAGGGTAATTCAATATGTAATTTTGAATTAATAATTCAATTTGGGTGAATTGTCCCTTTGTTCTCTCTCATTGTGGTTCTTCTCTTCCTCATTAGATAGCGACCGGCGCGGAGAATATTCCTGTGACAGCGTTGCCTTGCAACAGAGGGGTTGGCTGCACTGAGAATGCGGAGAGAAGAGGGATTGCTTCCAGATTGCCCAGGCACCAAAAAATAGACACTTTTTTTCCATTTCATACCTGGAAGAGAGGAGGGGTGGGGGGTGGGGGTGGAGTCGCTGGGCACAGTGCAAAGTGGTGAAAATGTTTAGTCTGAGAACATGCCTGGTGGACTGGGCTTGAGCTTGAGTTGTTTCTTCAAGAAATTTCTCAACCGAAAATAAAAAGTACAAAAAAATACAAAAACGAATTGAAATGTTGAACGCGCAGGTAGGTGATGAGGTTTATTTTGTAATTAGAAAAAGGGGAGTCAAAGTTTGAGATACACAGAGATTGTCTTCCTCAGATATTAAGCTACGATTTCTTTTCACTCTTTTTTTGGGGATTTCTCGTGTAAAATTTTAGTTTTCTAGATATATTCAAAACAACTGTTTTTCTTTCTTGAATCTTCATGGCCTTAATTTTAAGGGTGTCAGAGGACTTTTTACAGAGAGTTAAGTCTGGCGTCTTGTTGAAAATAAAAAGCGAACTAAATCAGTCTCTTGGACCACTGTGATGGTACAAGATACTGCCGGAGTTGAGCTAGAGACATAAAAAAAAAGAGGATCTATCACATAAACTGTACAGATTTAATAGAGAAGAGTTTTTTTCTTTTCTTCATTAGAAGAAAACTTTGATAAATAATTATGTCAGAGGTAACTGAGTGTTAGAGAAAAAACGAAATGTCTGCCGAGGAAAAGAGGGGGAGAAGATAAAGCTTTGAAGAGATTATTCAGAGTTAGGAGGAAAAAAAGACACTGCGTTGTAGAAAAGGCAGTCTGTTGCAAATGCTGAACTTGTTTTTTATGATCATAATTATATAATTTTATGGCAAGATTGCCGTTGATGACGTTAGCGCTTTTTATCTGCAACCTTTGACCTTTTTTTATGAGCTTTCAGATGTTTTTAGCCCGCTTTGCTTGTCACACTGCAACAACAAAAAATAATTAAGAAGAAAAAAAGTCTAAAACAAACACAAAAAAAACTGTGGAAAAAATGCTTGCAGTGATTATACTTCGTAGATAGCCTATAGCAGGAGCTTACGGTTTAAACCAATCAGAGCAAAAGCAATAGAAGAAATTGTTGACAATTTCTGTAGTCTTTCCTAGTTGTGGATCAAATGCAGCCCAAGGATGGCCATTTTTATACCAAAGATGAAGAGACACTCTGATCCAGAGTTTTTTAGTTTTTCAGTTTGATTTTGTTGTTGATGTTTGTTATTGTTGATGTTGCTGTTGTCATGGTTGTTTTTAATTTGACCTTGATGGCCGGACCAGTCTTTACTTTTCCTTCCGTTTCCAATTTTTCTTTTTTTTGTTGGTTTAAGCTACCTTCCACGGTTGTCGAAACTATCACGCTGACGTCAAACAGTATTTGGGCGTGTGATACAACTAGTGGCAGTCCGACCTAATGTCCCTCTCCACCACTTCAATTGTCTTTCCGTCTCTACTGTCGTGCTCCACAACACTTTCGCCAGCCATGCGGGCATTCCACTCGTCAACAATAGACAAAACACTATAGGAAGAATTGTGGAATGTTGCAGCCTGCTCCTACTTGGTCATTGATGCGACGCCTCAGTTTTTTTTTTTTGGCTCACTGATTTCTGCCTCTGTCTCTTTATCTCATTGAATCAATGATAACGGAATGAAACTGATTTTTTTTTAAATGTATTCCCTCCCAGGGAGTCTCATCAATGTTGCCCTACATACCCCCCCCCCCCCCCCCCCCCTCTCCTGTTATACAAACAACAAACACCAAAACTGTATGTGTTGACGTAAAACATGTCCTGCTCCCCTAGGCGCTATGTCCTTAGTAGTGCTGAGCAATTAACTGAAATGTAGATTGGTGAAATGATTTGAATTCCATTTTGTTCACCCCCCCCCCCCCCCCCCCCCCATGTGAGCTCAATGCGCACATTTATCTAGAGATAAATCGGATCTAGCCTGAACTGTGCGATGAAATAGGGATTGGAATTTCCAACAGACCAATATTCTACATAGTTAAGCGCATAAAATGTGGTAGTTAACTACAATGACCATAATCCATTGCACATCTACTACTCCAGTCTGTTTCTTTTACGCCTGCTAGGGAAGAGAGATGAATGTGCAATCGTGAGGTGATATAGAGAGCAGATAGTGATTGATAGTTGATATTCAGCACTCTTAAAAAATTATGCCATATTTAGTTTGAGGAACTACAAAATTGTGTTTTTGTCAAACAGCATAGGCAGCAGCTCTATAGAGACGAGATGATGACTTGAAATGAAACAATAAAGTCATCAAATAAAACAAATGTAACATACACAACTGAAATATTTTATTATACTAAAGTAATGTGAATAAACGATGGTTTGATTCATTAGGATCCCCATTAGCCGACGCAAATGGCGACAGCTAGTCTTAGTGAGGTCCCGACACATAACGAAAAATACATTACAGACAAAAGAAAAGACTTTCCGAGTCTTTTACATGTTTACATGACTTTTACATGTCAGTACATACACACAAGTAGGTCACATGGGTTAGCAATAAGACACAAGGAGGTGTGGTATATGGCCAATATACCATGACTACGGGCTGTTCTTAATCACGATGCAACGCGGAGTGCCTGGATACAGCCCTTAACTGTGGTACAGTGCGTTCGGGAAAATATTCAGACCCCTTGACTTTTAGCAAATTTTGTTACGTTTTGCCTTATTCTAAAATGGATCAAATGAAATAAAATATCATCAATCTACACACAATACCCTATAATGAGAAAGTGAAAAGAGGTTTTTAGACATTTTTGCAAATGTATTAAAAATAAATAAAAACTGCGATAGCTTATTTACATAAGTATTCAGACCTTTTGCTATGAGACTCGAAATTAGGCTCAGGTGCATCCTTCTTCCATTGATCATCCTTGAGATGTTTCTACAACTTGGAGTCCACCTGTGGTAAATTCAATTGATTTGACATGATTTGGAAAGGCACACACTTGCCTATATAAGGTCCCACAGCTGACAGTGCATGTCAGAGCAAAAACCAAGCCATGAGGTTGAAGGAATTATCCGTTGAGTCCCGAGACAGGATTGTGTCGAGGCACAGATCTGGGCAAAGGTACCAAAACATTTCTGCAGCATTGAAAGTCCCCAAGAACACATTTGCCTCCGTCATTCTTTCATGGAAAAAGTTTGGAACCACCAAGACTCTTCTAGAGCTGTCTGCCTGGCCAAACTGAGTAATCGGGGGAGAAGGGCCTTGGTCAGGAAGGTGACCATGAACCCAATGGTCACCCTGACAGAGTTCTAGAGTTCCTCTGCTGAGATGGGAGAACCTTCCAGAAGGACAACCATCTCTGCAGCACTCCACCAATCAGGCCTTTATGGTAGAGTGGCCAGAAGAAGGCCACTCCTCAGTAAAAGCACATGACAGCACACTTGGAGTTTGCCAAAAGGCACCTAAAGGAATCTCAGACCATGAGAAACAAGATTCTCTGGTCTGATTAAACCAAGATTGAACTCTTTGTCCTGAATGCCAAGCGTCACATCTGGAGGAAACCAGGTACCATCCCTATGGTGAAGCATGGTGGTGGGAGCATCATGCTGTGGGTATGTTTTTCAGCAGCAGGGACTGGTCAGGATAGAGGGAAAGATGAACAGAGCAAAGTACAGAGAGATCCTTGATGAAAACCTGCGCTCAGAACCTCTGACAGGGGCGAAGGTTCACCTTCCAACAGGACAACGACCCTAAGCACACAGCCAAGACTCTGAATGTCCTTGAGTGGCCCAGTCAGAGCCCGGACTTGAACTCAATCGAACGTCTGTTGAGAGACCCTTAAAATATATGTGCAGAGATGCTCCCCATCCAACCTGACAGAGCTTGAAAGGATCTGCAGAACAGGATGGAAGAAACTCCCCAAATACAGGTGTGCAAACTTGTAGTGTCATACCCAAGAAGACTCTAGGCTTTACTCAAGTAAAGGGTCCGAATACTTATGTATATGTGATATTTCAGTTTGTTGTATTTTTATTCATTTGCTAACATTTCTAAAAACCTGTTTTTGCTTTGTCATTATGGGGTGTGAAGATTGATGGGGGGGGGAATTGATTTAATCCATTTTAGAATAAGGCTTTAACGTAACAAAATGTGGAAAAGGTCAAGGGGTCTGAAAACTTCCTGAATGCATTGTAAATTGGCCATTTTCCAAAACAAACCCAAGGTGCCTTATTGCCATTATAAACTGGTAACCAACATAATTAGAGCAGTAAAAATAAATGTTTTGTCATACACGTGATTTACGGTCTGATATACCACAGCTGTCAGCCAATCAGCATTCAGGGGATGAACCACCCAGTTTATAATAAGTGATAAGCAGTAATGGGCAGTCATTACCATCATTTAATAATTGTATTATTCTGTGTTGTTACAGCATTCAACCCACATAATTCAGAGTGCATTTAATCAAAAAAAATATAGAGAGAAATTGTACACTGTGATTTTAGTCCTTTTTATAATCGACCCAAAACCAAACAAATCTCAAAAAGCACTAATCGCTCAGCACTATTAGGACAGGAACTAAATTCACGACTAGCGTTGACACGTTAGTATCTGGTGTGCTTCTTTGTTTAACATCTGAACGTTGAACATACCGAACCAACATATGGAAGCATACCGTAGTGTTATCGGCTTTAGCAAACGTTATCTCTCTTCAAGATCCATCTGATAATGAACCCTATTAGATTCCATTTTTAGGGGCTGGGTAAACACTACTGTACTCCTAATGGCTTCTTTTCTAGCCAGAATAGTAGACTACAACATGTTGACGGTAACCTTTCAACCAAGCCTAAAAAGCCTCTGTTGTCAGCCTTTTGTCCCCAATTAGCCTCTTTAGCCTGTAAACGTCTCCGCCTCACCTCTTTCAGCCTCCCATCAATACCATATCCATTGCCATTAGAGATTTTTTTTCGATGACTTCATCTCCGAAGATTGTCCCATAATAAATGGGCTTGTGTCTGTGGGATGGCAGGCGCGCTATTTCCATTAAAGTGCCCTGTTCTGGAGCACTGTGCGTCTCTGTCCCCATTACGGTACCCTGTTGGAGTGGCTGAGTGTCTGGCTGTGTCTGAAATGGCATCCTATTCCATATATAGTGCACTACATTTGACCAGGTCACAAAGGGCTCTGGTAAAAAGTAGTGCACTATATAAGGAATAGGGTGCCATTCCTGACGCAAGCCTCTGTGTCCCTGTATGCCTGCCCACTGTGGTGTTAGAGCCTTAAAAAGCCTCCTGTTTTTCAGTGCTCTTTGTGTACCGTTGGCACCACTAATGTGACTAGGCTTCACTCTCTCCTCTCCTCTCTCTCCCTGTGAGGTTTTCCCTCTTTATTGGACAGCGCAGGACCTGAACCACAAACCAATTTTAGTCACATTCTCAATGAGTCTTGACGGGGCCCAATTTGTCTCCCCTTAGGGCATTGGGATTCACTCCAGTGTCTCTGAAAGCCCCTTTCGAGAAAAGAAAGAGGGGTGGGGGGTTGTGTTCTTTTTCGTTCACAATTGCACATAATTGAGATCGTGTGACTCAAAGGCAGGCTGTGCATTGTATTCTGGGAAAGATGGCAGTGACTTCATAGGTCGGCTATGACATCACACATAGCAATGTCTGTAACAATGTCATTGTTTATCGAGTGCCTTTTAACGAAGCTTCCAAATGATTCCAATATCTACAGGATAGAAAAAAAGCACATGGAAAAGCTATCTTATATAAGGGAACCGTTGATTTTTTTAACGGGTTGTGCTAATGAAAATACTAGAAATGTACAACCTACTCTAAGGTGCTGCAGTGGAAGCTGTCTTGGGCATGTTGCCTGCTTTGTGTCCATTGGACTGTGATGCACTGGCCATTCTTGATCATTTGATCAACATGAGTTTACTACAATTGCTCTTCCCTATTGGGTTGTGCTTTTTAAAACCAAGTGAAAACAGGCACATAGTGAACTACATCGTCCACATAGTGAGCTGGCATCACGGCCGCCATATTGTTCTTGTCAGAAACACAGGCAATAAAACCAGAGAAAATATGACCATTCAACCTTTTGTTGTCCCATAAAACGTTCACCCCTCATGTCTTCCATCCAATGACCGGTCAGTGATCAAATGTTACTGTGCCAATCTACCAACACCGGAGCTACTCAGCTGCTCACTGTCCCACACATCTCTCCCTTTCCTCTTTACACTCATCCTGTCACTTCCCCTCATCCTCTGCTTTCCGATTAAAGAGAACTTTTGATTACAAGATAATCGTTAACTCTGGAGTGTAGGCTATATACACAAGTCACCCACTTTTTAAACCAACAAATCCGAAACGGCTCGACCTTTTCACACCACTGACAACAACCGTCCACATTTCTTGCACATCGCTCTGGGTAATAACATTGTTTTCGCTGTGTTATTTTTTTTCCTCTCCTGCCACGCGTGAGCAGGCTAGCTGCTACAGTAACGAGGTGTCCAGAACTTAAGCTAGACGGTCGGTCAAGGTTGCTGTTTGCTCCTCAACCTCTATGGTGTTCAAACTGTAACAGCAGCCAGGTTCTCTGCATCATAAACCACTCTTACAGCTGCTACTTTAAGAGACAGAATAAAAGAGGAAACCTTTGATTAACTGTAGGAATCTGACCGCAATCACCTTTGATTACAAAGCTCAGTGCTCTACAAATATTGTTACCTTCTACGATTCAATAGTAAAGGACTGAAAAGGAAATAGGTTTACAAATAGAGCTCACAAAGAACAACCGAACCGCGTGGGCTCCGAATTGCTGCTTGAGATTCAAGAAAGACAAAACGTTGAAGTGACTAGAGGTTTGCCTCGATTGGGTAAGAGAAATATCCTTGTGAATCTTTCATCGCCCATCAATGAGGTCATTGCATAGTTGAAATGGCATTATCATGGCTGACTCGACTTCTGTCTCATTCTACACTAGTAGCACAATGGCAAACTTGGCCTGGTAAAATGCCACTACGTTTTGGCGGGCTACAGTTAAGGAATCTATTTTGGTGGAGGATAGCTCCGATAGCTAGCTAGCCTATGTCTCAGCACAAGCCACAGCCAGATAGAGTCATTAGCTCCTGTTGCCAGGCAGAAGTTGTCAAAGCGCAGAGTGTTTGAGCACCTCCACCTCATGCAGCACTGTGAGAGAGACTCAGTTCAGTTCGTCTGTCCATTCATTGCAGGTCTGTAACCAGCTGGACCTCATGCTCGCACAGAGGGGAGAAAGTTACTGATTGGAAGCATGCTCTACCACAACCGCAGACAGACACACACACACACACAGAGTGTGTTAGTCTTCTCAACATCTGTTCATCAGAGTAAGGTTATCACGGAGAGACAAAACCTCTGTTCTCCATTGCTTACTATCGTAGAGTCTCACTTAATCTAGGTAGGCTCTAAGTGGTCAATCCTAACTTCCACTTAAGTAAAATGTTCACTTAGTCTCCCGTTGACATCAACGCATCACTAACTAAAACACTGACTCTTAGTGGAAGTCGGGATTCGCCCCGATGTCTTCGGTATCAGAACAGTAGTGTTCCGTTTCAGTCTACTGAATCCATCCAAGTTGGGCTACAGAGGTGCTTCAGTTCACTGCCTGTTTTTAACGCCGTCCACTTCTCCAATCCTTCCCACGTCTGTCTCACTGCCTCCGTCCAGATATCAAGCCAGTCGGTCCTATCTATCTACCATATTTCTAGTACTAGGAACATATTCACCACAATGGCGTTCCAAGTGGTTCAATGTCATACCCCATTGTCATAGTTCTCTTGTGAATTCCCCCCATTGTGACTAGACAGTGGTTTAGAAAAGACTGGTCTGTGTCCGAAATGGCACCCTATTCTTATATAGGGGATATTGTGTCCTATTTCGGCACCCTATTCCCCATAGAGTGCACTACTGCACTGTGTTAAGACAAACAGTGTCTCAGAGTTAGGCCTCACCTCGATATAATGTCTCCCACAGTGAAGTGTGACAGGAGCGCTCTGGGCTCGATATAACTCAACGCTCTTTCAGCTCTTACCACCAAGTAATTCAGTGGGGAAATTGCTCAAACGCCCACGCACACAAAAAAATGTGGCCCGCGCTTTTTTAAATTGATGCTCCGGTTCACCTTTGACGGGAGCCATCGATTGGCCACACATCCCCAGGAGCTCAGCTAACCGAACACACACCTTTCCCGGAATGAAATCATTAGAAATGGCCAACCAAATTTGCTAGAGAAACCTATACAGAACTTGCATTAGGCGTCAGGAGTATTATTAAAGATAAAATAAAAAATGAATATTTATTAGGACAGTAGAGCGGTTCTTTGATGTTTTTGTTTAGTTCTGTTTTTTGGTTTTTTGTTTTTGTTTTCTATTTGGGAGGGGGGTAAAGCGCAAAGGAGGACGTGGTCATGCCTCACTCACGCCACTCAGTGTGTGTGTGATCCTTGAGAAATATCTGTACATCTGTGGATGTTAAGATTAAACTTCAATTTTAATGAGTTGTTTTTTTTCTCTGATGAAGCTTTCAATAAAAAAATGTGTAAAAAAAAATCATTTGTCTTATTATTTTACACTGTCTCAATCCCTGTAACTGTCAAACATGCTTTTTTTTATGTACTCTTTTTAGTGCTTTTGGTAGACACCATCTTGGCAACTACTAACTTTATCAAAACACCACCCCTCCCATACTCATACACCAGACTCCTGGCCTCTATACAGTATTCCGTACAGTGCATTCGGAAAGTATTCAGACCCCTTGACTTTTTCCACATTTTGTTACGTTACAGCCTTATCAACCCACACACAATACCCCATAATGACACAGTGAAAACAGGTTTTTAGAGTTTTTTGCAAATGTATTACAAATAAAAAACTGAAATACCATATTTACATAAGTATTCAGACCCCTTATGAGACTCAAAATTGAACTCAGGTGCATCCAATCATCCTTGAGATGTTTCTACAACTTGATTGGAGTCTACGTTGTGGTAAATTCAATTGATTGGACATGATTTGGAAAGGCACACACCTGTCTATATAAGGTCCCACATTCAATAGTGCAAGTCAAAGCAAAAACTATGCCGTGAGGTATAAGAAATTGTCCATAGAGCTCCCAGACAGGATTGTGTCAAGGCAAAATTCTGCAACATTGAAGGTCCTGAAGAACTCAGTGGCCTCCATCATTCCTAAATGGAAGAAGTTTGGAACCACCAAGATTCTTCCTAGAGCTAGCTGCTCCTAGGAGGGTCTTGGTCAGGGAGGTGACGATGGTCACTCTGACAGAGCTACAGAGTTCCTCTGTGGAGATAGAACATTCCAGAAGGAAAACCATTTCTGCAGCACTCCATCAATCAGGCCTTTATGGTAGACGGAAGCCACTCCTCAGTAAAAAGTTTGCCAAAAGGCACCTAATGGACTCTCAGACCATGAGAGACAAAATTCTCTGGGACTAGGAGACTAGTCTGGATTGAGGCAAAGATGAACGGAGCAAAGTACAGAATGATCCTTGATGACAACCTGTTCCAGAGCGCTCAGGACCTCAGACTGGGTCGAATGTTCACCTTCCAACAGGACAACGACCCTAAGCAAACAGCCAAGCCAATGCAGGAGTGGCTTCGGGACAAGACTTTGAATGTCCTTGAGTGGCCCAGCCAGAGCCTGGACTTGAACCTGATCAAACATCTCTGGAGAGACCTGAAAATAGCTGTGCAGCGACGCTCCCCATCCAACCCAACAGAGCTTGAGAGGATTGGCAGATAGAATGGAAGAAACTCCCCAAATACAGGTGTGCAAAGCTTGTAGCGTCATTCCCAAGAAGACTCGAGGCTGTAATCGCTGCCAAAGGTGCTTCAACAAAGTACTGAGTAAAGGGTCCGAATACTTATGTAAATGTGATATTTCATTTTTTTTTATACATCTGCGAACATTACTGAAAACCTGTTTTCACTTTGCCATTATGGGGTATTGTGTGTAGAAAACAATGTAATCAATTTTAGAATAAGACTGTAACGTATCTAAATGTGGACAAAGTCAAGGGGTCTGAATACTTTCCGAATGCACTGTATGTAATTGGGTGCAATGCGGTGGGGTCCAATTGAAATATGAAATACTTAACTCTAAATTACTTCCATCTAATCTGCCACCTGCCATTGAAGTGACCTCCAGCCAATACATCCTCCCATTATAGGTCTCAGAAATGGAGTTAACACCCGTTAATGGGATTCCCCATAAAAAAGAGCAGCTGCCTGATTGGGCGTAAAGTGGTCATAATCAAAGGCAGAGAAGCCGGCTTCAGGGAAAGGAATCAATGCGGGTCAATCAGGCTCTTCACTTTCATTTAGGCCAATCGATGGCTCTCCTTGTCAACTCCTAGGGACATTCACTGCCAATGATAGAAGAGCGTTGTAGCCTGGTTTCCTTTTTTTTAATTGAGTTTTGAGCCAAGACATCTAGTAGCTCAAGGCCCCTCAAGACAAAGGATGTCTTCATAGAGAATAATTGGCTGGTGTGTGTGTGTTAGAGAACAGTGAAAGAGAATGGGAGTGTGCCGCCCTCCTTTGGACCTGCATTCACATAGGTTCTGATCTGCTTTGTTTATGTGTACACTCAATGTGGAAGGCGAGAGGCTAACTGTTGACTGTCCATTTTAATCTCTGTATTAGTCTGCATTTCTTAGATAACGGCTGTGTTTACACAGGCAGCCCAATCCTGATCTTGGCAAAAGATCAGATCTGATTTGGTGGTAAGACCAATCGCGGTAAAAAGATCCGAATTGGGCTGCCTGTTTAAACTCGGCTCCACAGTCCACTCTTATCTGGTGTAATGAAGGGACGTTCCTTCCAGCCGAGCACCACAAGGGTGCAGCAGACGAACACAGATGTTATCTCACTGAGGAGGATACATCAGGGGAGGGACTCCCTGGAATCAAATGAAAGGACATCGCCACTGAGAGAGAATTATGCAGTTTACTGTTATGGTAATCTTCTGAATGTATAGAGGTGATATAGAGGTACGTGTAAATACATTCGGGTTGGATCAAGGGAGAGAGGATCTATCATACTGTGAAACTGTTAGATTACCTTGGACATGTTTTTTTTGGACTGCCTTGATGTGTGACAAGCGTGCCACGGTTTGTGAGGCAAATCGAAAAGAAACGCAACAAGCACTCCTGGCTGATAGGTTTACGTATCAGCTGTGTTTATAGGACCATAATGAATATAGAAGTGGGCGTGCAGAACAGGGCTTTCTGCTGTACAACGTAGTAACTACTGCACTTTCAACTGGGCTTCTCAGCCCAAATAGTGAGCCACCATCAATAGCCTCCCAGCCCTTTATTCTAGCAAGCTTGGCAATCTGTCTGTTCCTTGCCTATGGTCTTCTGTTCAATGGGGAATGGGCCTAGGTAAGGGGGATAGGGGAGTCTTGCTTTGCTGTTTTGTGTTGAGGCTAGTTGAGCACAATTGATTTACACACAGCTTAATGGAATAAGGGAAGCTGGACAATTGGGTTGGACCAGACGGGAATCTAATGACCCTAGTCTTCCAGGTGCACATCAGTGGAAATCCAATCAATAATCTGTAATACTCAGCACGCAACTGATTTGCACCTGGTGCTCCCAAATAAACTGGCATCCCAGTAAGAAAGCTAATTCGGAGGGAATCTAACGCTGAGCTACAACCAAAACCAACAGACTATCCCAAAAGACACAAGCTGACATGGGGTTTGGCGCTCATTATGTTAGCAGCCATTTTTTGTGTGTGTCTAGGAGTGGGTGAAGCATAGCCAACCAAGCTTGCATGCACAGCACTATGCTAATTTCAGTTCAATGGATTTTTCATTCTTTCATGTTATCCACACAGGGTAATGAAACTCACACAGTATTGCGTAACTAACCTAGTCCAGACGCGCCGCGAGCTAACACGTAAACGTTGAATTATGAATGCTTTAGACAGTAGTGCTCGACTTGACCACCCATTGTCCTGCCCACAGAATGAGCCTTATCAAAGGCTCTAATTGATAAACAAGGTGCGAAACGAACGCTGCATCTGAGACAGGAGGACAAATAACACGCTGTCATACCCACGTCGACAATGAAAATATGAGCCCCCCCTTTGACAGTTCCAAATAACTCATACTGCCCCGTGGCCTTAAAGCAGACAGATCGCTCCGTTTCAATATTCCCACGAAGAATTGTGACCATTGTATCGCAGGAATTGGGAGCATAGCCAGCCACATTGAAGTTCACAATGACATTAGAGGAACAATTGAATCTTGTGGGAGTCACGCCGAACACAGGCCTTTCTAGTCCCAAGGTGGTACTGTGTGCCAAGGGCCCTTAGCTGCTATCAACACAGATGACAATGGGTGATTATTGAGGATGGGAATAAAAGCATTGCCAATGCCGTCTATGGTTTTTACATTAATGTCCCCCTATGGTGTTGTCCTTAGCAAAGACTAGTTGCCTCCGCTAGTGCAGAGATATGAGGCAGGAATTACTATAGTTCACCTTTACCTGAGGGGTTGATAACAAGTGTTTGAATCTGCACAAGAAGAAGCTCAAACTGTTGATTCATAATTTTGCCCATTCAATATCAATTCATAGACTCCGGAACAAACCCATCGTCTTCCTCGTCGAGGGCGTGCACATCACTGGATTAGTTGATCACGTTGGATGTCTGAAGGGAGGTCTTAAAGTGAACCACAGTAGAGATGCGCTCGCCAGTCTACAGTTCTTATTGGCCATTGACCTCTACCGTATTCTTTCAAGCCATAGCCCTTGTTAAGAGCACAGTTATCTGCTCCGTTATGCTCAGATGTTCTGGTCTCAGTTGTGGAGCTTTCGGCTTCCTCATCACTCTCAGTCCCAGAGCAGAGGAGGTCTGACTGCCAACATCAACTGGCTGGCTGGCTGGCTGGCTGGCTGGCTGGCTGGCTGGCTGCCGGCAGGCAGGCTCGGCCAACTAGTCACCCAATGGACATCCAACAGCTCTTCTCACACTTGACTGACTCAACTTGAAGTGATTGTCCATCTTTTTTGTACACTTAGGCTACAATATAACCTTGTTCCCAGGCTCAATTGCTCCCGTTGGGTGAGATTAGTTACAGTAGTCCTCAATGATGTAATATATTGCAGGCACAGTGAGCCTATAATTCATAGGTTCTATATGTAAGTCCGAAACCATGTTCGATGTCTTTGTGTTGTGTTTGAACCCGGGAAGATTAGCCTCGATGGGCTCTAACATCTACATCGAAACCATGTATTTGTTGTGACTGTAATATCAAATCGACTATACTACCAGTATACTGACAGCATGAAATTGGAAAATGACTCACTGAAACCAGTAATTTAGCTGGCAGAATCACCCGTCTCCGAGGATATACGCACCAGGATCCTTTAGTTGGCAGCAGGAACAAACACATCTATTTTCTTTTTTGCGGTATAACAACCCTTAGATCCTCTTATCCACTCTCTTCCTAGCAGCATGTAAAACATCCTCATCCCACGCGAGCCCCCGCGATAAAGGGAGAAGAAAGGGTGGAGAAGAAGAGGGGGAGGACAGCGTTTATGGCCAAACAAGAAGTTTACCCAGAGAGATACAGCTTAGGCCAAGCCAAGAGAGAGCGAGAGATTTAGGAGTTCACCCTCTGTCTTTTTGAAACATTAGGACTTCAGATGTAGACATGAGCTACACAGATCACAGCGATATAGCTAGGTTAAACCCAGATCTGAGAACGAACAGAGGACCACACAGGCTGGGGTTGCCAACGTGTGGCCCCTGAAGATTTGTGGGATTGTAATTTGAGCGTGTGTAAGCGGCGTGTGGCCATAACACACAGCTCCCTGAAGACTTCAGGTGAGGCTCTTCGCGCCAAGCTGCCTTGATGGTTTCCTACAGTTTGAGCGAAGGGAGAGCAGAATAATTAACTTTGCACAACTTGCACATATTGTATGTCTCAGAGGCATTTAAAACATTTTCAATTTTGAAAAAATTCAATTAGGTAAAGTCTGCAATCAGTCTTTTCCCGGTTAAGTAAAATATTGTTGATGCCATCGAAGAATGCTCTGAGAGACGACAAAACAAATCAACTCAGGAGATGTGTTGCGTTGTTGAGGGTCACTTTGTGTTACACTGTAGCTACAACACCTGCACTGGCTTCGCCTCCTATCTCGTAGCTCCAAGTTCTAAGTCGCAGGAGTCATAGCCTCTGTTTTCCTTCTCCCAGTTCTAACCACGTGCCCTCATAAAGACTTGTGTTATGGGAACGTACTGAAAGAGTGCTGCACATACGGTAAATGTCATGCATTCTCTCCAATAACAGTAACAATGGACGGTGGATGGGGACTGGGCATGTGGGGAAATGCCATGCAGAAAAAATACTGTGGAACCGCTCTGGTAGTGCCTTTGAAAGGTCTGCAGTGGCTGAGTGAGATCCCTGGCCCTATGAATTAAGAGACCCCAGGGAGATCTGACTCTGTGGGGCAGAGGAGAATGACTTGCTTATCCTGGGTCAACGGTGGCCACTGCCGGAGAAGACTGAGATGTACACAAACACATATTATAGTCTGGACCATTTTGATATTTTGCCTCCTTGAATTCAGTCAAGCAGCATTTTCCTCTCTTTTTACTTTCTCCCCAGTGTCACGGTACATTTCACATGTTATGGCTACGGTAGGCTAACCCGTGGTTGAACTACAAAGGAATCCGGCAGACATAGGTGATTGGGGCCTGGGTCTGCCTGCTGGAGGGGAGCTGGAGGGGGGCCTGGTGCTTAAACGCTCCCACATGTGGAGGTAGTGCCAGGGAAACAGCGGCTCTGCGTAGCTATGGGCAATGACACAACACCGCAAAACGACCATCAGGAGGAGATAAGCCTGGAGATGCTGCAGCACGTCACAGGACCCTCTCACAAACTGACCTGGGATCTGTAGTACACTACATTCACAGACTCACAATCCTGGCCTGTTTTTTGTGCTTTCCACATGGTGAGGCTAAGGCTCTTATCTGGGGTTGACAAAGGGGCACATACCTACCACAGGGATGTGTGGGTTATGCTATGTTGTATTGGCGAGGGCCTGGTGACACATTTTGCCTTAGGACAAGCTAAACATTAAACAACGATGTCACGGGTGGTGAAGGGAGAGCCATCTAAACCCAGCCTTGACGCATTCCCTCTGCCGCCCATCCCAGGGACAGAGACCGAGCCAGACACATCTCTTCAGCACTATTTAAAACAGCTATGTGTTGCTGTGACTAATGAGCTGTGTTTTTCATTGCGCAACAGTGAATGAAATGTACTGTATTTCATTAATAAATAAAGTCTATGTCAGATTGAGCTAATTCTGCCTTCCATCAACTTTCCGTTGTGGCTCAAAGTGAAGAGCTAATGATGGGCTACGAGGCTTTGCCTTAACTCCGGCACAGCAGGAGATGAACAAGCCAAGATCAACAGCACGTTATATCGTAACGGCTCGCCCACTATCCATCAACGTTGGCTCCAGTATTTCACTTCCCTGGACTACTTTCGATTGGCTTCCTGGCCTGGCGTTTTAACACTCATTGCTTTTCCCCCTGTCTGACTGTCTCCAGATACCAGAGGCCTGCGAATTGGGGCCCGGTTGCCATGGCGCCTCGTTCGACAACAAGTGTACACAGTGGTAAAGATTAAGACGTACAGCAGGTGAGGGCCAACGCGGCGGGAGCTGCGGTGGCAAACGACGCTGTCCTGCTTCGCCAGGACATTCCGCACATCCATTCAATCCAGCCGTGGAGGAATGACTGGGAGAGGAGGCTGAATATACTGTAGATAGTGGGGATACTGCAGCTGTGACTGCACTGGGGACTGGATTGGGGTTGTTCCTATTTCAAATCAAACTCTAATTTGTATTTGTGATATGTGTGTGTTAAAAAGTTATTTGTCCTTTTTAACGGCTGTCGTATATACTGGAATGGGATTCTCATATAAAGCTGTAGACTACCCTTTCTCTACAGTAAGTACAGGAACCCCATTGGCATATACATGTACAGCATTATCAATCTGTCAAATCTCTTAACGTGACCTTTTTTTCCAGTTCCTATTCTAATCAGACATTCTTTGAAATAAGTGAGATATTTCCGCGTTCTTAGCTCTGCGTGCGTAGGTTGGTCTTTAAGGTTTAGTTGTCCTTCCTCCCCCCCACAAAGTGCCATTGGACCAGTACAATACCATCATGTTGGAAATGCACGCCCTGTAATGGTGCATCTCATTTTGGGTTGACCATGCACTCACTTTCCTTTGGAGAGCTGCTGCCTTCTTCCTGTGAATACAATGAAACAATCCACGAGCGCGCAGCAACCATTATCATTGTTCTATCATTGCAGTACCAGCTCAATGTGCAGGGGTACGAGATATTTGAGGTAGATGTGTACATAAAGGCAGGGTAAAGTGACTAGGCATCCGGATCGACAATAAGAGCAAAATAAAGAACAGAGTAGCTCTGCTCTCTCTAACGTTGATAGAACAATAAACAACTTTTTCAACAGTTTCTTTCTGTTATCCAGTAGCAAAAATAGTGTGGACTTATCTATATGTTATTGTTAATCCATTTTGGTTTGCTCTATTCATTTACTTTAGGCCTACTTTCCTTTGCAACAATTTCACCCCTTATTTGCTTAAAACTTTCTTTGTACTCCATCCATCTTTCATAAAGTCAAACAGCAATTAGACTGCTTTCCTAAAAATGTACTTTTGTTGAACCAAAATGTAACTTTTAGATGGGCTTGTAGCACAGACAACTGTTAATATATCTATTCAGCGTGTTTATTCTGGCTGGCCCATTGTGTGTTCCACTAAAAAAGCTATTTTTTAACACAGCAGTCCATTTTTATGTCCACCGCCCAAGAGAGGCCATGTCCTGAACATCACCACAGGAAATGGACAACAATGCATCTATTTCCAGGAGCTCTGGCATAGCCCTATGGTCCAGTCTCCTTAAAGCCCATTTCCATTATGGCTCAATCTCCGGCTCTCCACCAGCCCCAGTTGCAGCCCAGGCCCTTTGTTTTTAGTGCATCTGGTGGATCAGATGAATTTCCTCTCCTCCAGGGCAGCAGTGAGTGACCTCCGTGCAGGAGTATTGTTTGAGGTTGAACGGGGTGACCGTCTTATATCTGATAAGATGGATTTGAGTGTGAGTAAGTGTTGGCTCATCTAGGCTTATCCTGCTGAGATTTTCCTACTGAACTGATTCGAGCCATGTGATTCGGCCACTGGGCACAATGAACCAATGACCTCTGTTTTTGTATATATATTTATTTTTACTATTATTATTAGTTAACTAAGCAAGCATTCCCAGGTCAATTCTACATTTTATTTGAGGCCGAAGTCGGTTTTTATTCCAATAAAAGGGAAAAGGCGACACATCACTCACAATATTACCATTGCTCCCCCAGCAGTTGACAACATATGAGGCCCGTTTGTTAGCATGTGATGAACAGTGTTTCTCCCTCCCATCCCTCATTCCTTATCCCTCATATCTTGTCCTTCGTCCATATAAGGGCGAGTGCAATCACATTCAGAAGGACTTGGACACATTGAGAGGAAATGGAGTTTCAAATGGTGAGTACTGGTAGTTACCTGACAGGTAAGTGTCTCGGTTTCATTCCAGCCTGGCTGGAATCTGCTTGGCTATCTATCTGTTTCAGTTTACTGTAAATCTTATTCTTATACTTGTTGCAAAAAATGGGAAATACCAGTACTATGTGGGTCCAGTCAATTCTTCGTGTTGTTTTGTTGAAATCTCACTAAGGTGGGAAAACACACAGCAAACGGTTCATTTGTCCAAGCGTTCAACCAAATTATTATATCTCACTTGAGACAAACCATAATTCAGATTTTGAACTTGAGATATAACTAAAACAAAACTGGTGCTGCACCTTACAGTCTCCATGGCAATCGAGCTGACCTGGACCGTGCTGCCTAAGTCTGATTTCCTAATACATCTAAATCATCTCCCTGTCCAGGGAAAGAGGGAGGAGGTGGGAGTATTCTGTGTCAGGAAATACCTCACAGCGAGAAAGTTGGCAGGCCATCTGTTTGGATAAAGCCGTCGAAATCTCTGAAGAGCACCGACTCCTGAGGCATATTGAATTCAGCCTTCATTAGAATTGATGATTAATGTAAAATGTATGACCTTGTCCAACTGAAAACATTATTTCAGGAAGTTGTGTGGTTCGTGAGCGGAGGGCATATTAAAACATTTGGCCGTGAGTTTTCATCATTTGAGGCATTAAACCCTTTAGACTGTTACATGCTGTTTTCTACCAAGATATCTTTTTCAGGTTTCAATTATTGTATTAACAAATTCACCTTTCAATGTTCGATGGCGGTAATCAGTCTGGTAATTACGAGGCTAATTTATAGTCCCTCTCTTGCATAAGGGGAAATTAAAGAGAACCTGTCCTGGTTTTCCCTTCATGATCAAAGTAATGCACGGACTTCAGCTGAAAGATTGGACACGCATGTTCACGTTCACTGTAAATTTGCCAAGCAGCGAGGGGAAATCACTCCTCCCCTTGAGGAAAACCCATTGATGTCACAGATATTAGCCTTTTTAACCACATCTGCTCTTGACATCTGCTCTTGACATCTGCTCTTGACATCTGCTCTTGACATAGTTTCCACTAAGTCAAGAGAAAATGTCAGATTTGCTGGCTGACCTTATAGGTAGTTTTACTGACATTGATCAAGACTTGTACAGACTCACACCCAATAACATGTGGTCCATTCTTGTACAAACACACAGTGATAAAAGCATGCTTCCACACACTCTGCAGATAGTGGCACACATATACACATGCATGCATGACCGAACGCACGCAGACACACACAAAAGGACCACAGGAACTCAAACGCACCCTGTATTCCTGCTCAAACAGAAACGGTATTCTTATTTCCTGCTCACACAAACGTGCATTGTGTTCCTACTCAATAGATACTGTTCACACATTACTCTCTCTTTTATTTTTCTCCCTCTGTGTGTGTCACACACATGCATGCACACACACAAAAACACACACGGTGTGTGGTTCCTCTCCTTTGTTTGGTATTGTTTACCACGTGGCTGTCCCTCAGCTCCTTGGTCTTATCAGCGGTGGGTTGCCGTGGTATTTCCTGCCCGCACCAAGAGCAGAAGGTGGCACAGGATGAGTGCTGCTTCCTGCCTCAGCTGGAACACCCAAAACATAGCACCACCACCCAGCCTCTTTTTGCTGTACCCAGCCTCTCTCTCACACCCTGGTGCATCCACACATCCACACAGACCACGCTCCACTGGAGGTAGAGGACACATTTAGACGTCGCACACAGTTTTTTTTCAGCAATAGATCCAATGGTGGCTTCGGAAGGGAAGGGAAGTGAAGGGAAGGGGAGACTGGAGGAGACGAGACGAGACTAAAGGGAACTTGTGCACAAATTTGTTTACATCCCTGTTAGTGAGAATTTCTCCTTGGCCAAGCTAATCCATCCACCTGACAGGTGTGGCATATCAAGAAGCTGATAAAACAGCACGATCATTACACAGGTGCACCTTGTGCTGAGGACAATAAAAGGCCACTCTAAAATGCCACAATGCCACAGATGTCTCAAGTTTCGAGGAAAGCGTGCAATTGGCATGCAGACTGCAGGAATGTCCAACAGAGCTGTTGCCAGATGTTTTTTTGTACTTTGTTTTAAAGAATTTGGCAGTACGTCCAACCACAGGCCACGTGTATCCACGCCAGCCCAGGACCTCCACCTCCGGCTTTCTCACCTGCTGGATCGTTTGAGACCAGCCACCCGGACAGCAGATGAAATTGTGGGTTTGCACAAGCACAGAATTTCTGCACCAACCGTCATGTGGGCAAACGGTTTGCTGACGTCAACGTTGTGAACAGAGTGCCCCATGGTGGCGGTGGGGTTATGGTACGGGCAGGCATAAGCTACAAACAACGAACACAGTTGCATTTTATCGATGGCAATTTGAAAGCACGGAGATACAGTGAAGAGGTCCTGAGGCCCAGTCATCCGCTACCATCACCTCATGTTTCAGCATGATAAGTTCTTCCATGGCCTGCATACTCACCAGACATGTCACCCAGTGAGCACGTTTGAGATGTTCTGGATCGACGTGTACAACAACTTATTCCAGTTCCCGCCATTATCCAGCCACTTTTCACAGCCATTGAAGAGAAGTGGGACAACATTCCACAGGCCACAAATCCACAGCCCGATCAATGTTATGCAACGGACAGATGCATATCTGTATTCCCAGCCGTGTGAAATCCATAGATTAGGGCCTAATGAATTTATTTCAATTGCCTTACAATATATGAACTGTAACTCAGTAAAATCTTAGAAATTGTTGCATGTTTATATTTTTTGTTCAGTATACATAGAATGTACATTTTGGGCTGCACTTTTATCTTTGCTTTGGTTAACCTCCTCCCAAGTCCCAACATAGCAGGAAGTAGACTCAATCTCAGAGTGTGAGAGGCTAATTTCTGTGTTCCTTTCAAAAACCACATGTGCAGCAGTGAAGAAGGAGGGGGCCATTTTGAAGTTTTCTTTTCATAATTTGTGTCCCAACCTCACAAAAAGACTGCTTTGATCTTAAAGAAAATATATCTTCAGTCTACAGTGATTTAATGTACACTCCGGTTCGAAATGAACGACACACTTGAAAAGGATGAGCAAAAAATAGCATATAAAATAGAATATAAAATACATCATTCAAATACTGAGCTATGTTGTATGTTCAATATAATTCTATCATTTTATTCTAGTACAATTGCTCAGGGAAATATATTTTGTATAACAAGCAATGTTATTTTCTAAAAAAGTTAGGGGTTCAAATGATTGACACCCCCCCCCAAAAAAAATATTATAAATAAAATCAAACAATTAAATCTGCATAATTTTTTTCAGTTTAAGGAACTGTATTCTGTTTTATCATGACTTGCTGTTTCATTGGGCTATACACATCCATTCCATTTGTCATCCATCACCATAGGGGATGGCAAAGAACTCACAAAAGAGTAGAGGCAACTGGTTGTTAAACTTCATAAATCAGTAAGTGGATATAAACAAATGGCAAAAAAAACAGAATGTACCAACTGGCACTATTACGGGAATACATTTTTAAACAGTTTTAAACTACTGAAACTGGTCAAATTGCCTGCCAGAGGACGCAAGTGTATCTTGTCCCCACGCACAGTGAGGAAGATGGTCTTTTTTCAAATAAAATCAAATGTTATTGGTCACGTACACATATTTAGCAGAAGTTATTGCGGGTGTAGCGAAATGTTGTGTTCCTACTGTAGCTCCAACTGTGCAGTAGTATCTAAACAATTCACAACAATACACACAAATCTAAAAGTAAAATAACAAATATTAGGATGTCAGAGTGTTATTGACCAAAATAAAGTAGAATACAGTATATACATGTGAAATGAGTAAAACAGTATGTAAACATTATTATGTCTATGTACATAGGGCAGCAGCCTCTAAGGTGCAGGGTTGAGTAACCAGGTGGAAGCTGGCTAGTGATGGCTATTTAACAATCTGATGGCCTTGAGATAGAAGCTGTTTTTCAGTCTGACTGACCTCGCCTTCTGCATGATAGCGAGGTGAACAGCCCGTGGCTCATGTGGTTGATGACATTGATGATCTATTTGGCCTTCCTGTGACATCAGGTGTTATAGGTGTCATGGAGGGCAGGCAGTGTGCCCCCTGTGATGCGTTCGGAAAACCGCACCATCCTCTGGAGAGCCTTACGGTTGCGGGCAGTGCAGTTGCAGTACCAGGCGGTGATGCAGCCCGACAGGGTTCTCTCGTTTGTGCATCTGTAAAAATGTGTGAGGTTCTTAGGGGCCAAGTTGAATTTCTTCAGCCTCCTGAGGCTGAAGAGGCGCTGTTTCACCTTCTTCACCATGCTGTCTGTGTGGGGGGACCATTAGATTGTCAATGTTGTGTTTGCAGAGGAACTTGAAATTCAACACCTTCTCCACTACGGTCCAGTCAATCTGTATGGAGGTGTGCTCCCTCTGCTGTCTCCTGAAGTCCACAATCAGCTCCTTCATTTTGTTGATGTTGAGGGAGAGGTTATTTTCCTGACACCACTCTGTAGGCTGTCTTGTCATTGTTGGTAATCAGGCCGTCTACTGTTGTGTTTTCTGCAAACTTGATGATTGAGTTGGAGGCGTGCTTGGCCATGTGGTCATGGGTGAACAAGGAGTACAGGGGGGGGGGGGGGTGCTGAGCACACACCCTTGTGGGACCCCTGTGTTGAGGATAGGTGTTGTTTCCTACCTTCACCACCAAGCAAAGAATACAAGGGTCACAGTTGGATAATTACAGGGCATGGGGGTCACATCTTGGGGTCACAAGGGTTCTATTCAACCTGTATTTTTAAAGCGTTACAGATTGCAAGACAGTTATTTAAAGGTAATTTCCGATAGGGCGACATATGCAGCGTTTACCATGAATGCAATCTCCGCTAACGCATACATTTCAATCACAATGTAGCGATGAACTTCCGTGATACGGATTGAATAGATCCGAAAGTCTCTAAATTTGGAATTGTTGCCAGAAGAAAATGCCTTTATTGAGAGCAAACAACAAATGTAAACTCTTGGAGTTTGCTAAACAGCATTGTCACTTGGATTGGAACCAGGTACAATAGTCAAATGAGACAAAAATGTAGCTCTGTGTGTTTGGCGTCGAAAGAAAAAAGCATATGCAGAAAATAACCTCATACCTACTGTGAAATATGGTGGTGAATCTATGATATTATGGGGCTATTTTGCTTCCACTGGTCCTGGGGCCTTTATTAAGGTCAATGGCATCGTGAACTCTACCAAGTATGGTACATTTTAGCCAAAAACCTGCTTGCGTCTGCCAGGAGGCTGAAACTTAGCAGCAAGTTGATCTTCCAGCCAGGCAATGATATCAAAGTGCACAAAGAAATTGTTAATTGAACACAAAATCAACATTTTGGCATGGCCATTTTAGTCTCTGGACTTGAACCCAATTGAAAACATGTGGTCTGAATTGAAGAGGTCTGTCCATAAGCGCAGAACAAAGGATATCAAGGATCTGGAAAGATTCTGCACAGAGGAATGGTTGAAGATACCTCTCAATGTGTTTTCCAATCTCATACAGCATTATAGAAAAAGGCTCAGTGGTGTTATCCTCGCAAGGGGAGGGTGTACAAAGTATTGAGAAAACAGTCAATAATTATGAGCCTTTAAAAAAAGGTTTTATTTATAATAAAGGAAAATATATTGCACGAGTTGGAAATTATGATACAGCTCATTTTTATCAAGGTTGTCAATCATTTTGGACCCGACTGTATATCCCATTTTTATTCTGGCGAGGAGCCTTATTTGGTCAAAATCTCATTTCATCCATTGCGCCTTGAGTTCTTTCCCATGGGAATTGCAGCAAGGAATCTTTGGTCTCATCAGAGGGAATCTGCGGATGTGTGTAAATACGCCAGTGGCTCTTGAGGGGACCACGGAGGCTTTCAGACACAACTGATGTTGAGTGTTTATTAGAAGTGGGTTCTTCGGAAGACTGTGATCACAGGGCTGGCCTGAATATATGTGGAACGTGGCATCTTGGATGTCCTGACAGATTTACTTTCAGAGTACACACCCACATACCCACCACATCATCACATCTTGCTCTTACAACGCATCCTCTGTGGAAATCGATAGGCATGAACCTTTTACCGCAGTGGGCTAAATCAGGGTCACACAGAGGGTCTTAAACAAATCTGTTTTGAAACAAAAGTATACACCTCACACTCGTGGTTATGGGCTTTCTGTTTAAAGACACCTGTACCATGTCAGATATAGAGATGAAATGTAGTTGAGTATGCATTCCAATATTTAACTTTATACACATCACAGAAGACTGAAATATAACAAAACCGTTTGACATACAAACACTGGATTTTAGGCAGGTTTTTAAAATAATATTTATTAATGAGGAAAAATATTAATGACACTCATGAGGCCAAAGAGGGCACTTTTGGACTGCAGGAATTGTAGAATAATAGTGAAGACATCAAAACTATGAAATAACACATATGGAATCATGTAGTAACCAAATTCTTTGAGATTCTTCAAATAGCCACCCTTTGCCTTGATGACAGCTTTGCACACTCTTGGCATGATTCCATATGTGTTATTTCACTGTTGGCATGATTCCATATGTGTTATTTCATAGTTTTGATGTCTTCACTGTTATTCTACAATGTCAAAAATAGTTGAAAATAAAGAAAAACCCTTGAATGAGTAGGTGTTCAAAAAACCATTGACCGGTAGTGTAGTTGTTTAACCCATGGTCATGTTGTAATATTCCTGTACATATAATTATATTGCCTGCACTATCCATGGATCTGCGCGATGACACAGCAAAGTATTGTGCCATGCTTCAGGCTCAAACTGTTACGGCTTGGCCTGCGCTCCGCTCCATATGATTGAAAATGCCTACATGTCTTTTTTTAATTATCAACTGTTACTAATGGTTCTCAGCAACAACCACATGGCCGTGACGGCGTTTATAGAGGAAGCTAATGAAGGTAAATGAAAGCAATGTAATTAAATGGAATGATAATGTAGACTATACCAACTGAATGGAACTAACAGTAAATTGGCAGTTGGATATGTGTTGTTATTAGGCCTATCGACTGTTGATGCTGATAGTGACTAATATTTAACATGAAAGAAATAGGAAACAGAGAAAGTCGGGGTAGCCTATAATTAAAACATTTGATAGTTCACATCCCTGCAAGTTCAAAGGCAATACAATTTATACTGAACTAAAAAATATAAACGGAACATGCAACAATTTCAATGATTTTACGGAGTTATAGTTCATATAAGGAAATCAGTCAATTGAGATAAATACATTTTGTCCTAATCTATGGATTTCACATGACTGGGTAGGGGCGCAGTCATTGGTGGGCCTGGGAGGGCATATGCCCACCCATTTGGGAGCCAGGCCAACCTACTGGGGAGCCAGGCTCAGCCTATCAGAATGAATTTTTCCCCACAAAAGAGCTTTATTACAGACAGAAATACTCTTCCGATTCATCAGCTGTCCGGGTGGCTGGTCTCAGATGATTCGCACAGGTGAAGAAGCCGAATGTGGAGGGCCTGGGCTGGCAGGGTTACTTGTGGTCTGCAGTTGTGGGGCCGGTTAGACGTACTGCCAAATTCTCTAAAACGACATAGTAGAGAAATTATGGTAGGAGAATAATTCTGTCAACAGCTCTGGTGGACATTCCTGCAATGAGCATGACTTTGCACGCTCCATCAAAACTTGGGACATCTGTGGCATTGTGTTGTGTGGAAAAACTGCACATTTTAGAGTGGCCTTTTATTGTCCCCAGCACAAGTTGAATCTGTGTAATGATCATGCTGTTTAATCAGATTCTTGATATGCTACACCTGTCAGGTGGATGGATTATCTTGGCCAAGAAGAAATGCTCACTAACAGGGATGTAAACCAATTTGTGCCAAAAATAGGAGAGAAATATGTTTTTTGTGCATGTGGAAAATGTCTGGGATCTGTTATTTCAGCTCATGAAACAATGGAACCAACACTTTAAATGTTGTGTTTATATTTTGTTCAGTATAAATTTAGCTTAATGTCACAGCATTTCATAAACATTATTGTGGGAAAGTTCAGTTGGTGAAATGCTTCAGTTTGCGGGTTTCACATTTGTCTCAATTATAAGGTAAAAATAGATCTAAAAATAGATCTAAAACAAGTGTCATTTATATTTACAATCCCCTCCGCATTTACAATGCTGTTATTTCTACCTGAAAAAAGAAAGTAGATGCTGTTTCCATTCGGGAACTGGCAGGTTTGCTCAACCGTATTCATAGTTTCCTCTCACATAAGGGTGGTGGAATTAAGAATGAATTAAGTCAAGGTCAGAATACTGCGTAATCACACCTCCGTCACACATTCCTTTCTTTGATCTCCACCCCAAACGAATAGCAGGTGAATAGCATGCTATTCTCATGCTTAAGTTCAAGGTCAGAATACGCATAGAGAGATGTGCCATTAAAGGGGCATAACGTTCCACTTACGCACGCTTAACTCGGGTCGGAATCGGGGCCTAAGTGTTTTCTGCAGACCTGATAGAGGAAGTGGTCCTTTTTTTGTACTATTAAATCCAGATTACTTCTTAATTGCAACATTCATATAAGTACTACCACTCTATGTTACAGTGCTTATGCTGCTTGCGATCCTTCCTTTACTCTCATTGCGAAGGAAGAAACGTATGTTCTCATCAAACAAGCATCAAATGATGACAACCAGCTTGAATGAAGATCTGATCATTATTTGTCTTAAAGCAAATGATCTTCTTCATATCCCACATAGATTATTTTTTTTACAGTTTACTATAGAATACTACAGTACTTACTATAGAATTCTGCAGTAAAGTGTAGTATACTGTTTATATTATATTACACACTGTAGTAACCCATTGATCTTGTGTAGTAAATATTACAGTATTTCATTTGAGTATACCCTGCAGATTCCCATCCCCCATATCCCAGTTTGTACCACCCATTAGTGAGAAACATACATGCCAAGTATATACCCTATTGTGCTCCACACAGGTTAGAGAAAAGGGCAGCAGTGCTGAACTATCCGTTCAGACCCCAGTCCTACAGGTTTTGGCAAATGTTATTTTTATTAATTCTCCAGTAGGTTTCATCAAGGAGAAAGCATCCACTTCTGTGTCAAAGACAATAAAACAAAAAACAGTAAATACTACAGTAATGTCCGCAAAAACACTACAGTAAATAGTACAGTATATTACAATCTGCAAAAACACCACAGTAAATACTACAGTATACTACAATTTGCGAAGAACACTACAGTAAATACTATAGTATACTACAGACTGCAAAAGCACAACAGTAAATAATACAGTATACTACAATATATATATATACTACAGTTAACTGTAAATACTACAGTAAATGCTACAGTATTGTCAGCAAAAACACTCAAATGAATACTATAGTATTTTTGAATGTGGTAGTGTTATGCATATTGAATTGTTTTCATCCAGAGAAAAAGAGAGGGCTCTCTCCACCCCTCTGGCTGTGACAGTTCCAGATAAACTGGGCTTGGAGAGTGGCATGACCACCCTCCACTCTCCTCTCCCCACAGACATCAAATAATGACAGGCTGGGCAGAAATAACAGGACTGGGTCCAACCAAACTTGACATGCACACAGAGATAATCCTCTTGAAGCAATTAGGCCCGACCAGATAATTCTTCTATAATCCACATTTCTCGTAAACCACCCCACTGATTGTCGTTTGCTTGAGGATATAAGAAGAGGTGGTTATTGGGCCTTTGTGGGTCTCTGGGATGTTGGAAGATGAATGAATGATGTGGGTTCTTGTGAAATTATCAAATTGTTGTTCAAATTTTGAAACTACACTCTAAAAATGATGAGTTCAACAAGGTTTTTTCTAAGATCCTCAAAATTCTACAGAGAACCTTAAAGTTCTTGGCACTGAACATTTCTCCCAAACGGTTCTTCCAAGAACCTATAGGAGGTGGGTTCATTGAGGAAATTCCTCAGTTGGGGGGGGTTCTTGCAGGAATCTAAATGCTCAATTGAAATATTTGCATATTAATTTGAAAGGACAGCAGGTGCAGGAACTTAACTAAAAAATATAAAGGTCTCAATTTAGGGTAAGGTTTGTCCCTTGTATGATCTAAATGGATTTTGTTGTATGACGACACCATCTATCTTTTAAAAGTTTGTGCAAATCTTTCTAAAACAGAACATTTACAAAATTCTATGGATACCAATCGACAAAGAGGTTAGAGTATATAGGCTATAAGAATACGCTAAAGGCTAGCTGTATTGGGTGCAGATGACTGAACTGCTCACTTTTGTGTCTGTGTCTGCAGGCATACAGACGAGGAGGCACACAAAGGTACGTCAATTGGTATTGGTGTGTTATGCACATCACATTCCCCATTCTGCTCCCTTACCTCTTATCAACAGTTTTTTTTCATTCACATTTACCACAAGAACCAAGGTATGAATACTTTTAATCATCTGTATAATGAAAATATTTTGGATTCCCAGACTTCACTCTCTCTACACCTCTGATGAATATAACAGGAAACCTGTTCAATTACCACGCACCTCAAAAATCATTCTGGCTATGGATACGGAGAACATCAACAAATGATCATCAACACGTCAGAGGACATCCTCATTGGACTTGGGGCTCTGCTGGGAGTTTACCTCATATTTGGATGTTGTAATTCTGCTTTGTCACTAAAATCATAATAAACACTGGCAACTAAAATATGGTGTTAGTGTTGTTATTGTTATGCAAATGATTATTATTCATTCATAATAATAGGGGAGAGGGGGTAGTTCAAAAATGAACCCCGAAAGGTTCTTCAAAGGGTTCTTTGAGGATCCACTAAAAGGGGTTCTTTGAAGAATTTATAGGGGTTCCCCCACAGTTTCAATTTGAAGAACCCCTAAAGGATATTCCAGGGATCTTTTCTTTGTTAGAGTGTAGAAACAAAATATTCAAATAAAATGCTTTCCTGAGTAGAAGGGAATATACATACTTCAAATTCTTTCATTTTTGTGTTCTGTTTTTTTAACATTTTTTTTACTATTGCTCTTATCAATGGCAACATGGCATTGTGATTTAGCTACAGTTTTCAACCGTTTTCAAACATTGACCTGGGTTGCTTTTTAACATCACCCTTGACCGCATTCATGGTGTTTGGATCACTAACCATAAAAACGGAGGCAAATATTTTTGGGGGAGTCATATTTCCAGCCACAGGAGCCTGCTGCCAGGCTCAGCGTTCTCTCCACTAATACATTTCCAGTCAAAAGCTAGGGCTTTTTTGGACATCTCCCAGTTTTCCCCTGAAGAACAATGGCCTAAAGAATGTTGTGATACGGTGGCAGCGTTTTGGAGTGGTCCTGATAAACGGGCCCTTCCTTCGGTGTGATTGATGTCGAGACAAAGCATTTCGGGACAGTAACAAAAGATAGTGAGTGTGTTGTTAGCGTTCACTCTATGGGACTTCCCTTCCTCCATCCTTCCCATTCACAGCAAACCCATGGTGCAAACCCGTGAGAATACATTTACTGTTTCAATGTCAGTGTGGCACACAAAAACGGTTCTCAGTGATGTATAATGCAGCCAGGATATTGTACATCGTGTGTGTGTGTGTGTGATATCTTGATAGGTAAATTGAGCTTGGTATGGTCAAGTTTTCTTGCGGCTGCTACGTCATATCCAAAACGGGGCAGTGGAGAGAGAAAAGCTGGTTTCTGTCTAGATCACACTTGCATTATGGTTTGCTAATTAAAGGTGTGCTTGTCTGGTCAGTGTCTTGGACCAGGCGTGATCAAATCCAAATGCATTTGTCACATGCGCAATACAGTGAAATACTAATTTACTGTACAAGCCCTTAACCAACAATGCTTTAAGAAGTTAAGAAAACAATTTCCAAAAATAAGTGTTAAGTAAAAAATGGATACATAAAAAAATTGGAAAATAGAAAATAAAAGTAACAAATAACTAAACAGCAGCAGTAAAATAACAAGCGAGGCTATATACAGGGGGTACCAGTACAGAGTCAATGTGCTAGGGCACCGGTTAGTCGAGGTAATATGTATATGTAGGTAGAGTTAAAGTGACTATCCATAGATTAATAACAGAGAGTAGCAGCAGTGTAAAGAGGGGCCTGGGTAGCCATTTGCTGTTCAGGGGTCTTATGGCATGGGGTCAGAAGCTGTTAAGAAGCCTTTTGGACCTCAACTTGGTGCTCCGGTACCGCTTGCTGTGCGGTAGCAGAGAGAACAGTCTATGACTAGGGTGGCTGGAGTACATGACCATTTTTTGAGACTTCCTCTGACACCGCCTGGTATAGAGGTCCTAGATAACAGGAAGCTTGGCCCCAGTGACGTACTGGGCCGTACGCACTACCCTCTGTAGTGCCTTGCGGTCGGAGGCCGAGCAGTTGCCATGCCAGGCAGTGATGCAACCAGTGTTCTCGATGGTGCAGCTGAAGATGGATCTGAAGACCCATGCCAAATCTTTTCAGTCTCCTGAGGGGGAATAGGCTTTGTTGTGCCCTCTTCACGAGTGGTGTGAAGAACATACTGTATAGCAATAGGGGATTGTATCATGAACCAATACCCTGTCACATTTCAGTCAACTGTTTGACTGGTTGTACTCTGCAGAGTTTTCAGTCACTGCAAGCAGTGTTCATTGGTGTGACATATATATGTAACCAGGCAAGTCAGTAAAGAACAAATTATTATTTACAATGACGGCCTACCCCGGCCAAACCCTAACCCGGACCCGGACGACGCTGGGCCAATTGTGCACCACACTATAGGACTCACAGCCTGGAATCGAACCAGGGTCTGTAGTGACACCTCTAGTACTGAGATGCAGTGCCTTAGACTGCTGCGCTACTCGGGAGCCGCCCAATGGATGGTAGTGTTTTGGTGAATCACTTTTCCTTTGAGTTGTTACAGGAGTGTTATTACCATCTTATGGTTACACTGTTGCTGTTTGGGCAAGATTAAGTCCTAAGGGAGTTAATGTAAGGGTGTGGGTGCAGTCCCTAGAGCAGATTTAAGACCTAAGAGGTTATTTTTTTTATTTATTTTACCTTTATTTAACCAGGCAAGTCAGTTAAGAACACATTCTTATTTTCAATGACGGCCTGGGAACAGTGGGTTAACTGCCTGTTCAGGGGCAGAACGACAGATTTGTACCTTGTCAGCTCGGGGGTTTGAACTCACAACCTTCCGGTTACTAGTCCAACACTCTAACCACTAGAGTGTGAGTGTTATTACCTTGTTTCGTCCTCTTCTGGCATTCATAATAATTATCTACTACAAACAGTGAGACAAAATAAGGGAGTTCAGGACATTTTCCAAACTTTTACTGTCCCACGTTTGTAATGTACTTTTCTCCAGAGTTGTCATGTGTTGTAAATATCGATTAAAGCTTCTTATGGGCAGGTGGGACAGTAGTGTCCCACCTGGCCAACATCCGGTGAAATTGCAGAGCGCCAAATTCAAAATACAGAAATACTCACAATAAATATTCATAAAATATACAAGTGTTATACATTGGCTTAAAGATTAACTTCTAGTTGATCCAGGCGCTGTGTCAGATTTCAAAAAGGCTTTACGGCGAAAGCATACCATGCGATTATCTGAGGACAGCGCCCAGCTTACAAAAACATACAAACATTTTGCAGCCAAGTAAAGGAGACACAAAAGTCAGAAATAGCGATAAAATGAATCACTTACCTTTGATGATCTTCATATGGTTGCACTATCAAGAATCCCTGTTACACAAGACATGTTTGTTTTGTTCGATAAAGTCCCTCTTTATGTCCCAAAAACTCAGTTTTGTTGGCACGTTTTGTTCAGTAATCCACTGGCTCCAGGGCGAAACATGCAGACGAATAAATGCTAATAGTACCGGTAAAGTTTGTCAAAATATGTCAAATGATGTGTATAATTAATCCTCAGGTTGTCTATTGTCTAAATAATCAATAATATTTCAACCGGACAGTAGCGTTTTCAATAGAAAGGAAAAACAACAAACAACGTGTTCACGGTCATGCGCCCAATCCAGCACTGCATACTTCCTTGTCCACTGACCAAAATGTATTTTTACTCGTCGTTTTTCAAAATACAAGCCTGAAAGCATGTCTAAAGACTGTTGACATCTAGTGGAAGCCATAGGAACTGCAATCTGGGCCCTAACCCATAACATAGTCAACAGTAATTCAATGGAAAACAACTCACATAAAAAAATCCCACTTCCTGGATGGATTTTCCTTGTGTTTTTGCCTGACATATCAGTTCTGTTATACTCACAGACATTATCTTAACAGTTTTCGAAACTTCAGAGTGTTTTCTATCCAATATGCACCATGCATATGCATATCCTAGCTTCTGGGCCTGAGTAACAGGCAGTTTATTTTGGGCATGTTTGTCATCCAAACTTCAAAATACTGGCCCCTACCCAAGAGATGTTTACATACAAAATGCAGGAACAGGGTGTACTGGACCCTGGAGGCGCACTGGAGGCCTGGTGCTTGGTGCCGGCACTGGTGATACTGGGCTGGTGACACGCACCTCAGGGCGAGTGCGGGGAGGAGGCACAGGATACTGTGGAGATGCATTGGAGATCCAGTACATAGATCTGGCTCAATACGTCCTGGCTGAATGCCCATTCTAGCCCAGCAAATGCGAGGAGCTGGAATAGAGCGCACCGGGCTAGAATAGTGCACTGGAGACACCGTGCGCATAACACTGTGCCTGACCAGTTACGCGCTCCCCGCGGTGAGCACGAGGAGTTGGCTCAGGTCTCCTACCTGACTCAGCCAATCTCCTCGTGTGCCTCCCCCCTCCCCCCCAAAAAATCTTGGGGCTGCCTCTCAGGCTTCCGTACTAGCCGTGTACCTTCATATCTTCGCTGTTCCTCTATTCTCCTGTATTTCTCCAGGAGTGTCGCCGTTCCACTTTCGGTGCCTCTAACTCCTCCTTAGGACGGTGATACTCCCCCGGCTGTGTCCAGGGTCCTGCTCCATCTAATATCTCCTCCCAGGTCCATCTCCCCATTAAGCGCTGTTCCTCCTTTTCATGCTGCTTGGTCCTGGTTTGGTGGGTTATTCTGTCACGTTCGTCATAACGAGGAGACCAAGGCGCAGTGTGATAGGAATACATTCTTCTTTAATAAACAAAGAACACTAAACAAACTAACAAAATATCAAAACGAACGTGAAGCTAATACAACAAGTGCTGATATGCAACTACACATAGACAATAACCCACAAAACCAAAATGGAAAATGGCAACCTAAATAGGACCCCCAATCAGAGACAACGATAAACAGCTGTCTCTGATTGGGAACCAATTCAGGCCACCATAGACCTACATATACCTATACATACTAAAACCCCATAGATATACAAAAAGAGACTTTTGCCCTTGACAGGACAAAAACACCTAGACAATACAAAAACTAAACTAACCACCCTTGTCACACCCTGACCTAACCAAAATAATAAAGGAAAACAAAGATAACTAAGGTCAGGGCGTGTTATGCGGAGACTGGACATTAGCGAGTAATATACTCGGAAGCTGTGGGTTGTGTACGCCCCGTTGAAGTCTGACAAGAAGACTGCTCCGTCTGCCTCTTCTATGGCGGCGTTGTTCTGGGTCAGCCTCTGAAATCAGTTCAAATCCCCTGGGTGGTTTGGAAAAAGGATCCGCTTCGGGAACGTCGTATTCCTGGTCATAGTGATGGTAAGTTGACGTCGCTCTGATATCCAATTGTTCTTCCCGGCTGTATGTAATAACACTTAAGATTTTATGGGCGAACAATGTAAGAAATAAGACTTTGCAGTATTTTGTTTTTTAAGGACTAGAAGCGAGGCAGACCTCTCTGTCGGCACCATTACATTCATATTCAGACCCTTTGCTATGGGACTCAAATTTGAGCTCAGGTGGATCCTGTTTCCATTGATCAACCTTGAGATGTTTCTACAACTTGGTTGGAGTCCACCTGTGGTAAATTCAATTGATTGGAAATGATGTGGAAAGGCACACACCTGTCTATATAGCACAGATGACAGTGCATGTCAGACCAAAAACCAAACCATGAGTTCAAATGAATTGTCCATAGAGCTCAGAGACAGGATTGTGTCGAGGCAAGCGTACCAAAAATTGTCTGCAGCATTGAAATTCCTCAAGATCACAGGAGCCTCATAATTCTTAAATGGAAGAAGTATGGAACCACCAAGACTCTTCCTAGACCTGGCCGCCCAGCCAAACTTAGCAATCAAGTCGAGAAGGGCCTTGGTCAGGAAGGTGACCAAGAACCCGATGGTCTCTCTGATAGAGCTATGGAGTTCCTCTGTGGAGATGGGAGCACCTTCCAGAAGGACAACCATCACTGCAGCACTCCACCAATCAGGCCTTCTTGGTAGAGTGGCCAGATGGAAGCCAATTCTCAGTAAAAGGCATATGACGGCCCTCTTGGAGTTTGCCAAAAGGCACCTAGAGGACTCTCAGACCATGAGAAACAAGATTCTCTGGTCTGATGAAACCAAGATTGAACTCTTTGTCCTGAATACCAAGCATCACGTCTGGAGGAAACCTGGCGCCATCCCTTCGGTGAAGCATGGTGGTGGCAGCATCATGCTGTGGGGATGTTTTTCATCAGCAGAGACTGGGAGACTAGTCAGGATCAAGGCAAAGATGAACAGAGCAAAGTACAGAGAGATCCTTGATAAAAACGTTCTCCTGAGCACTCAGGACCTCAGACTGGGGCGAAGGATCACCTTCCAACAGAACAATAAACCCTAAGCACACAGCCAAGACAATGCAGGAGTGGCTTCGGGACAAGTCTCTGAATGTCCTTGAGTGGCCCAGCCAGAGCCCGCTCCCCATCCAACATGACAGAGCTTGAGAGGATATGCAGAGAAATACAGGTGCACCAAGCTTGCAGCGTCGTACCCAAGAAAACCCCCCTTCTGTAATCGAAGTCAAAGGTGCTTCAACAAAGTACTGAGTAAAGGGTCTGAATACTTATGTAAATGTGACCTTTCAGTTTAGTTTTTTTAACACATTTTCAAACATTTCTAAAAACTAGTTTTTGCTTCGTCATTATGGGGTATTGTGTGTAGATTGATGTGGGGGAAAAAGCTATTTAATCAATTTTAGAGATAAGGCTGTAATGTAACAAAATGTGGAAATAGTGAATGGCTCTGAATACTTTATGAATACACTATCAACTCCCGAGATGAGGCTGGTGTAACCGAAGTGAAATGGCTTGCTAGTTAGCGCGCACTAATAGTGTTTCAAACTTCACTCGCTGAGCCTTGGGGTGGTTGTTTCCCTTGCTCTGCATGGGTAACGCTGCTTCGAGGGTGGCTGTTGTCGTTGTGTTCCTGGTTCGAGCCCAGGGAGGAGCGAGGAGAGGGACGGAAGCTATACTGTTACACTGGCAATACTAAAGTGCCTATAAGAACATCCAATAGTCAAAGGTATATGAAATACAAATGGTATAGAGAGAAATAGTCCTATAATTCCTATAATAACTACAACCTAAAACCTCTTACTTTGGAATATTGAAGTCTCATGTTAAAAGGAACCACCAACTTTCATATATTCTCATGTTCTGAGCAAGGAACTTAAACGTTAGCTTTTTTACATGGCACATATTGCACTTTCACTTTCTTCTCCATTCTCCATGTGATGACGACTATTTTATCAAATCAATTAACTATGTTTAATTATTATGCGATTAAATTAATCGTGTAACAATTAACCTTTCTGGGAACGGGGTTCTACTAGTGGAACCCCGTTCTGCTAGCGGAACCCCTCGCCAACAGCCAATGAAATTGCAGGGAGCCAAATACAAATCAACAGAAATCTCATAAATCAAATTTCTCAAACATAAAAGTATTAGGCACCACTATAAAGATAGAATTCTCATTAATCCCACCACAGTGTCTGATTTCAAAAATGTTCTACAGCGAAAGCTCCACAAACGATTATGTTAGGTCACTACCAAGTCACAGAAAAACCCTGCCATTTTTCCAGCCAAAGAGAGGAGTCACAAAGAGCACAAATAGAGATAAAGTTAATCACTAACCTTTGATCTTCATGAGATGACACTCATAGGACTTCATGTTACACAATACATGTATGTTTTGTTCGGTAAAGTTCATATTTATATCCAAAAATCTCATTTTACATTGGCATGTTATGTTCACATGCAGTGATTTTGCAGAGAGCCATGTCAATTTACAGAAATACTCATTATAAATGTTGATGAAAATACATTTGTGGTACAAGGAAATATAGATAAACTTCTCCTTAATGCAACCGCTGTGTCAGTTTTCAAAAAAAACTTTAGAGCCCAAAACAGCCAAAATAAATATCCGCCATGTTGCGCAGTCAGCTCTCATCAGCTCAATCAGCTCTCATTCGGCCCCCTTCACAGTAGAAGCCTGAAACAACGTTCTAAACATGGTTGACATCCAGTGGAAACCTTAGGAAGTGCAAAATGACCCATATCCCACTGTGTATTCGATAGGGGCTGAGTTCCTGTTTGGATTTTTTTCTCAGGTTTTTGCTTGCCATATGAGTTCTGTTATACTCACAGCCATCAATCAAACAGTTTTAGAAACTTTATTTATAATAATATGCATATATTAGCATCTGGGACTGAGTAGGAGGCAGTTTACTCTGGGCATGCTTTTCATCCAAAAGTGAAAATGCTGCCCCCTATCCCAAAGAAGTTACTAACTTATTAGTAACTTGGGGCAGCAGGGAAAAAGTTTGTTTAATGAGTTACCACTTCCCGAATTAATTTAACAATATATCAGAATTCAACACTGCAGGTCCAGAGAGAGTATACGACCGGTCGTTAAAGTCATAAGACCGGCCCACTTCCCACACTTCCTCTCTGGTGGGAGAGGGGGGGGGCTCTCTTTGATCTTCTGTATTACTACAGTAATGTGCAAACCTGGTCAAGAACTACAGGAAACGTATGATCTCTGTAATTGCAAACAAAGGTTTCTGTACCAAATATTAAGTTCTGCTTTTCTGATGTATCAAATACTTATGTCATGCAATAAAATGAAAACTAATTACTTAAAAATCATACAATGTGATTTTCTGGATTTTTGTTTTAGATTCCGTCTGTCACAGTTGAAGTGTACCTAGGATAAAAATTACAGACCTCTACATGCTTTGTAAGTAGGAAAACCTGCAAAAATCGGCAGTGTATCAAATACTTGTTCCCCACTGTATATCAAATAATCTGAGTTTACATTGGGGCGTTACATTCACTAGTTCCAAAAACATCCAGTGATTTTGCATAGCCACATCGATTCAACAGAAATACAAAACATAAATGTAGATGATAATACAAGTTATACACATGGAATTATAGATATACCTGTCCTTAATGCAACCGCTGTGTCAGAATTCCAAAAAATCTTTACGGAAAAAGCAAACCATGCAATAATCTGAGATGGCGCTCAGAACAATCAAGTCAAATTAGCCGCCATGTTGTAGTCAACATAAACCATAAATTACATGCTAAATATTCCCTTGTCTTTGATGATCTTCATCAGAATGCACTCCCAGGAATCCCAGGTCCACAATAAATGCTTGATTTGTTTGATAATGTCCGTTATTTATGTCCAATTAGCTACTTTTGTTAGCACGTTTGGTACACCTATCCAAACGCTGGAGCTGGTCGACCATTTTTTCGGACAAAATCTTCAAAAAGTTATATTACAGGTCGAAGAAACATTTCAAACTAAGTACAGAATCAATCATTAGGATGTTTTTATCATAAATCCTCAATAAAGTTCCAACTGGAGAATTCCTTTGTGTCTTGAGGAGGAACGGAATGCAGGAAGATATCATGCGATATGCGCGTGACCTGGAACTGGCTCTCTGCCAGTAGTCTGACTCATTCCCCTCTCATTCAGTCCCACAACACAGTAGAAGCCTCATTCAAATTTCTATAGACGGTTGACATCTAGTGGAAGCCCCAGGAAGTGAATCTTCATTCATATCTCAAGGGGATTTCAATAGGGAATGGGTTGAATATATACAAACCTCAGATTTCTCACTTCCTGTTTTGATTTTTTTCTCAGGTTTTTGCCTGCCATATGAGTTATGTTATACTCACAGACATCATTCAAACAGTTTTAGAAACTTCAGAGTGTTTTATATCCAATATTAATAATAACATGAATATATTAGCAACTGAAACTGTGGAGCAGGCCGTTTACTTTGGGCACCTTTCATCCAAGCTACTCAATAGTGGCCCTGCAGCCATAAGAAGTTAAAGAGAAATTGTAAAAAATGTCAATGTCATATTCATCATCTCCAGCACCACCCAAACATCAACATATGTGAAAATTGTGTTTGTATGTTTTGTAGTAAAAAGGATAGAGGAAGACAAGTGTTTCCAAGACATCATCAGTATGCATCGTGTGATTTTAACCAAATATATGTAGGCATTGCCTACTAATTGCCTCCTAATTGTCTATTAATTGGTTGATGATGTCATTGGAGACACTTATCTTCCTCTATATTTTTCACTACAAAATATAGAAACATGCCATTTTCACATATATGACTCACCACCTGGATTCAGTCTAATGTAGCAAAATTTGAAATTATGTTTTTTACATTGGATAAAATTAGAGACTCACACACTGCATTTGAGGAACAAGGGGAAAGTAATTCTGCTTTGAAATTTGATAAACTCTTAAATGCACTTTTTGAGAAAATGGCCTTTGAATGTTTTGGTATCTAGTGAAGAGCTCTTCTTTGTCTATACCCATTCAGCATCGTTCACACCCTCTTAAGCTTTGGCCCCACCCATCTCGTTTCGCTCTCGGAGCGTTCAGAACGAACAGTTGATGCTCTGGCTGATGATTTGTTTACCGCTGGATAACATGAAAACAGCCTAACCAGTTCTGCTGGCAACAATTTCATTACGCTTTTTTGCACATGTCACGTAACGTTAGCTAATGAGCCAGCCAGCTAACGTTAGCTATCTGGCTACACTTTATCTTGAAATTAAACCACTTTCTGTCAAAATTAGAAATGTATAATATTGGAAAATGTAGCTAGCTAACGCTAGACTACCTTACCTGTATACAACATGCATGATGGATGCGTCTCCCTGTCATGAATGCCATGCCACGGTTGCCCTTAGTTTGAAGATGTAATCCTGAGACAGATGTTTTCTCCATTTCTTTAGCTATCATACTCTAATTCCACTGATTTCAAAACTTGATCCTCAAGAATGTGGAGAGCAACACTTATGCAGCTCCACTACACAATACATTAGCTGCGTTCGACAGGATTACCAACACAGACTGACTTGCTCAAATAGACCCACTCATTATCTCAGCCAATCATGGCTAGTGGGAAGGTTGCTCACTTTTTCTGTGGCTTAACCATAATTTAACAATTGTATTCATATTTACAGATGGCATACAAGTTTGTTATTAAAGCACATGAAAGTTCACATGTTTAATAAGGCATTTCTCGCCCCCAAAAATATTTTGATTTAAAAAAAAATATTATGTTCAAATGTCTCTTCTGTGAAGTCGTGACTTGCGACATACGCCTAGTTTCCTGAATCGGGTTACATATGTTGACGTTGGGGTGATGTTGGAGATGAAGAATGTGCTGAAATTTTTTAAATGTCCCTTTAAATCTGTCCCAATACCCTCACATCCATGTGTTTCAATACTCCAGCAAAGTTAAGGTTCTGTCTCTAAGGTGGTGGCAGCTCAGTTGCCACTAGTTTTAGTGTTTCAAAGCACTTCATTTTAACAGTGTTTTTTGTCTAAGGGGCAAACCTCCAGGGGATTAGTTATTCTCACTAAGATATCATATTAACATTCCCTAAGTCATTACAAAATGTATAGAAAAGTAGAAAACTTGCTTTAAGACTACAACATTTTCTCTAAGCGCCATTTAATTGCAGGAAATAAACATTAAAACTGAAATTTTTCTCTCCACTGTCAAGAAGTGGCCACTATTTTGCAAATCTTGCTTAGGGCACCCAAAAGGCTAGAGCCGGCCCTGTGCAAGCGAGTACTGCGTGCATGTGTACTGTATGTATGTATGTATGTATGTATGTATGTATGTATGTATGTATGTATGTATGTATGTATGTATGTATGTATGTATGTATGTATGTATGTATGTATGTATGTGTGTGTGTAAAGCTGTGTGTGTCTGTATGTGTGTGTGTTTCATATTTTTAACATGGTATACACGTACACACACAATGTCACGGCTTTCTTCCTGGGAAGAAGAGGCGGACCGAAACGCAGCGTGGTTATAGTTCATGGTTCTTTAATAAGAAAACTCAAACATGAACAAACTACAAAACAATAAACGTGAAAACCGTAACAGTCCTAACTGGTGCATAAAACACAAAGACAGGAAACAATCACCCACAAAATACCCAAAGAATAGGGCTCCTAAATATGGCTCCCAATCATAGACAACGATAAACACCTGCCTCTGATTGAGAACCAATCCACAATTGACACACAAGCACACATATGTGTATAACGCATGTGAGGACACGCACACAGGCAAAGACACACACCCACCATAAAACATAAAGGTTTGCACACTATAAACAAATCGTATTTTATACAGAAAATCTCCTCAATGGGATAAACACAGAAAAATAACTATGAGTATATTATGTGATTTTTATTGCACTGCAATGAAAGGTACCCATACCTTATTGTGTAGAGAGGTAGAGACGACATCTGTAGAGAGTTCATAAGGTCAGGTCTGAAAGCATGACATCATGGCTTGAGTATTCCAAGCGAAAACATATGCTGGCGAAGCCCAGTAATAAACCAGTCATTTATGGTGTTAATAGTGGACTTAACCCCTGAGTACCACCCATCAAACCAACACAGGGGAACATCAAGGAGCACTCACTCAGACCACTCACCACCTCTAACTGTCCCCCCTCTGATGAATAATAGCTTTCCTCAGGAAGAAAGATATGCAGGAGAGGGACAATGTATCAGGGGTCCATGTGAAAAAGTGCTAGTAAAGCAAGTAAAGAAGTTATGTAATGTTGTCATTCATTTGCTGACAGACACAGCTGTATTTTGGCTGATCAATCATTTGTGTGTTATGGTAAATGGCACAGTGAAGTGTGTAAAAACGTCAAGAATGTTGCAGAATTGTAAGTAGAGAGGTGTTAAATTCTTATGTTTTGTTTGGATGTGTACTTATCCTAACTTCTTTTGAAATCATTGCCATCTATTTTGGAGCGTGTCATTTCAAGTTTTGCCTTGCTATAGGTTTTGTGGCCATAATAACATGTTTCAAGACCAGTGAGCCACAAGCCCAGAAGTTCAGAAGTAGCCCAGAGAAGAAGAAAAAAACAGTCCTGCCCTTTCTGAAGATTTCCTGTTTCATGAAAAGTGCATACATACTTTCTGACTCATACACGGCAAGTTCTACCTGCACTATTTACTTTTCTAACCGGACGCTGCTTGAGAGACGTGAGAACAACAAGCAGACAGAAAGAAATCTGAAGAACGTCTCAAATTAAAGTCTGGATATTTACTGTTATCAAGGCTATAGTAAATGAAAAGAAGTGGAGTTTATAGTCCGTTTTTAAATGGAGCTAATTCGTTTTTCCACTTTCTGGTGGGGAACGATAATGTTTGGTAGTATTCTGTTATAACAGAAAAGTGAGTTATATGTTTATTTAAAGTAACCTATGAATGTAGGTGGTTGGTTAGTGTTATCGAGCTAATCAAGTAATTATTGAAATATTTATGAGGTTGTTGTAATGAATGTTGAAACACGTTTCTTCAAAATTGTCATTCAGTACAGTCCTGCACCACTCCTACCGAGTGCAACATGAGTGTCACGCCCCGACCTTAGTATTCGTTATTTTCTTTATTATTTTGGTTAGGTCAGGGTGTGACAAGGGTGATTTATGTGTTTTGTCTAGGGATTTGGCATGTTGATGGGGGTGTTATGTACAGTGGGGAGAACAACTATTTGATACACTGCCGATTTTGCAGGTTTTCCTACTTACAAAGCATGTAGAGGTGTGTAATTTTTTATCATAGGTACATTTCAAGAATTTCAGGAAAACTAACAGGTCTGTTAGAGACGGAATTCTTACTGGTTGGTAGGTATTCAAATACTTATGTCATGCAATAAAATGCAAATGAATTACTTTTGTTTTAGATTCCGTCTCTCACAGTTGAAATGTACCTATGATAAAAAATTACAGACCTCTACATGCTTTGTAAGTAGGAAAACCTGCAAAATCAGCAGTGTATCAAATATCCCACTGTACATAACACCTAGACTATTAAACACTACCAAACCCCTAGACAAGACAAAAACACATAAATCACCCTTGTCACACCATGACCTAACCAAAATAGTAAAGAAAACAAAGAATACTAAGGTCAGGGTGTGACACTCATGTTGCACACGGTAGGAGTGGTGCAGGACCGTACTGAACGCCATTGTCAGATTTCTAAAACAAATCTCAAAGAGAATAAGAATGCAGTTTAAACCATTTCCACCCGAAATTGGCCCTATCATCTTGGCGATCTCACTACAAAGTTACAGGGTCAGGGAGGCCAATCCTTAGGGAGACATCCTGACCCTACAGCACACCCAATCTGATGAGATTTGTTATGGAAGCAAGACAACAACAAACAAACAACATCAATGCACTTCTTCCTTTTATAGCCAGACATGTGAAGAAACACATTAGCATATTTACCAAAGGCCCCAGGGGACCGGTAATTAAAAACCAAAATCGAAAAATAAACACACAAAAAAACAAATCAAATTAGAATTACAACTCTTCATAACTCCATAAAGAAATAATTGTATCCCATAAGGTAATGGTAAATAGACTAGAGACAGGTGTCCCTCATTCAGGGACGGGTGTCCCTCATTCAGGGACAGTGCTCTCTCGCTCTCCTTCTCATGGTCACACATAGGACTATTGCGAAAATATACATTTCTTACTAATTATTAGTGTTTACATAACCCATTTAAATCTCACCCAATGTGATCAGGCCTCACCAGGAAGCCAGAACAGAGGTTATAGGTCAGCCTTATTAAGTATTTTCTTTCTCTTTTCTTTCCCTGGTCTTAAAAAAACAAATTAAAACATTTCAAATACTGCCATCATTCCGCTTACCTTGTTTACAACCAAATTAAAAAAGACCCCACACAATACATCAAACTCGGTATTAACACCACTAACAAATATTCATAACCGGTGGGTTGTGTGTGTGTGTGTGTGTGTGTGTGTGTGTGTGTGTGTGTGTGTGTGTGTGTGTGTGTGTGTGTGTGTGTGTGTGTGTGTGTGTGTGTGTGTGTGTGTGTGTGTGTGTGTGTGTGTGTGTGTGTGTGTGTGTGTGTGTGTGTGTGTGCTGGTAATATGTAGGGCAAAACAAACAAACCAATAGCCAGGCCTTACTTATTTGGGAGCTACCTCTAAGGCTGTATCTGATATCTTTATAATTTTCTTAAAATGTAGTATTTCACTAACTACTCTCCCAAGGCAACAACCTCGGGAAACATTTGAACATTTCCTTAGTTTTCACTTTGCTAAATCTTAATCAGTACCAAACAATTCAAATTAGAAATTCTTACTTTCCAATTAACTTGCCATTTCCTTTGTTTCCTTCAATCAATCAATTAATCAATCAAATGTATTTATAAAGCCCTTCTTACATCAGATGATGTCACAAAGTGCTGTACAGAAAACGAGCCTAAAACCCCAAACAGCAAGCAATGCAGGTGTAGAAGCACGATGGCTAGGAAAAAGTCCCTTGAAAGGCCGAAACCTAGAGAGGAACCAGGCTATGGGGGGTGGGGGAAGACCTCTTCTGGCTGTGCCGGGTGGAGATTACAACAGAACATGGCCAAGATGCTCAAATGTTCATAGATGACCAGCAGGGTCAGAACTTAATAATCACAGTGGTTGTAGAGGGTGCAACAGGTCAGCACCTCAGGAGTAAATGTCAGTTGGCTTTTTATAGATCATTCAGAGTATCTCTACCCCACCGGCTGTTTCCAGAGAGTTGAAAACAGCAGGTCTGGCACAAGGAAGCACGTCCAGTGAACAGGTCAGGGCAGGCAGAACAGTTGAAACTGGAGCAGCAGCACGACCAGGTGGACTGGGGACAGCCCGGAGTCATCTGGCCAGGTAGTCCTGAAGCATGATCCTAGGGCTCAGGTCCCCCGGGATTTGTTTTGGTTCTAGTCAAGATTCTAGCAGCCATGTTTAGCACAAACTAAAGTTTATTTAGTGCTAGCCCACATACGCTGCTGTTACTGTTAATTATCTATGTCACTTTATCCATACCTATATGTATCTCAATTTACCTCAATTACCTCGTGCCCCTGCACATTTCCTCAGTACTGGTATCCTGTGTATATAGCCAAATTATTGTTACCCATTGTGTATTTATTCCTTGTGTTATTATTTTCCTATTTATTTTTAAACATCTCTACTATTTCTCTTTTTTTTCAGGCCAGGTAGTCCTGAGTAGAGGTTGACCGATTATCATTTTTCAACGCCGATATCAATACCGATTATTGGAGGACCAAAAAACCCGATGCCGATTAAATCTGCCGATTTTTATACATATATATATTTGTAATAATGACAATTACAACAATACTGAATGAACAATGAACACTTTTATTTTAACTTAATATAACACATAAATAAAATCTATTTAGTCTCAAATAAATAAATAATGAAACATGTTCAATTTGGTTTAAATAATGCATGTAAAAAACATTTATGTTCCTTGGTCAGAACATGATAACATATGAAAGGTGGTGGTTCAATATTCCCAGTTCTTCAATATTTCCAGTTAAGAAGTTTTAGGAATTATGACGTGTCGACTATTTCTCTCTATACCATTTGAATTTCATATACAGTTGAAGTCGGAAGTTTAAATACACTTAGGTTGGAGTCATTAAAACTTGTTTTTCAACCACTCCACAAATTTCTTGTTAACAAACTATAGATATGGCAAGTTGGTTAGAACATCTACTTTGTGCATTTGTAACGGATGTGAAATAGCTAGCTAATCAGCGGTGGTGCACACTAAATAGCGCTTCAATCGGTGACGTCACTTGCTCTGAGACCTCGAAGTAGTTGTTCCCCTTGCTCTGCAAGGGCCGCGGCTTTTGTGGAGCAATGGGTAACGATGCTTCGTGGGTGACTGTTGTTGATGTGTGCAGAGGGTCCCTGGTTCGCGCCCGGGTATGGGCGAGGGGACGGTCTAAAGTTATACTGTTACACATGACACAAGTAATTTTTCCAACAATTGTTTACAGACAGATTATTTCACTTATTATTCACTATATCACAATTCCAGTGGGTCAGAAGTTTACATACACTAAGTTGACTGTGCCTTTAAACAGCTTGGAACATTCCTGAAAATTATGTCATGGCTTTAGAAGCTTCTGATAGGCTAACTGACATGATTTGAGTCAATTGGAGGTGTACCTGTGGATGTATTTCAAGTCATACCTTCAAACTCAGTGCCTCTTTGCTTGACATCATGGGACAATCAAAAGAAATCAGCTAAGCCCTCAGAAGACAAATTGTAGACCTCCACAAGTCTGCTTCATCTTTGGGAGCAATTTCCAAACACCTGAAGGTACCACATTCATCTGTATAAACAATAGTACGCAAGTAAACACCAAGGAACCATGCAGCTGTCCGCTGTCAGGAAGGACATGTGCTCTGTCTCCTAGAGATGAACGTACTTTGGTGCAAAAGGTGCAAATCAATCCCAGAACAACAGCAAAGGACCTTGTGAAGATGCTGGAGGAAACAGGTTCAAAAGTATATATATCCACAGTAAAACGAGTCCTATATCGACATAACCTGAAAGGCCGGTCAGCAAGGAAGAAGCCGCTGCTCCAAAACCGCGATAAAAAAAAGCCAGACTATGGTTTGCATCTGCACGTGGGGACAAAGATTTACATTTTTGGAGAAATGTCCTCTGGTCTGACGAAAAACAAAAATAGAACTGTTTGGCCATAATGACCATCATTATGTTTTTAGGAAAAAGGGGGATGCTTGCAAGTCGAAGAACACCATCCCAACCGTGAAGCATGGGGTGGCAGCATCATGTTGTGGGGGTGCTTTGCTGCAGGAGGGACAGGTGAACTTCACAAAATAGATGGCATCATGAGGGATATATTGAAGCAACATCTCGAAGCCTTCAGTTATGAAGTTAATGCTTGGTCACAAATGGGTCTTCCAAATAGACAATGACCCGAAGCATACTTCCAAAGTTGTGGCAAAATGGCTTCAGGACAACACATTCAAGGTATTGGAGTGGCCATCACAAAGCCCTGACCTCAATCCCATAGACAATTTGTGGGCATAACTGAAAAAGCATGTGCGATCAAGGTCTACAAACCTGAGTCAGTTACACCAGCTCTGTCAGGAGCACCCAACTTATTGTGGGAATCTTGTGGAAGGCTACCCGAAACGTTTGACCCAAGTTAAACCATTTAAAGGCAATGCCACCAAATACTAATTGAGTGTATGTAAACTTCTGACCCACTGGGAATGTGATTAAATAAATAAATCATTCTCTCTACTATTATTCTGACATTTCACATTCTTAAAATAAAGTGGTGATCCTAACTGACCTAAGACAGGACATTTTTACTAGGATTAAATGTCAGGAATTGTGAAAAACTGAGTTTAAATATATTTGGCAAAGGTGTATGTAAACTTCTGACTTCAACTGTACCTTTGACTATTGGATGTTCTTATAGGCACTTTTGTATTGCCAGTCTAATCCCGGGAGTTGATAGGCTTGAAGTCGTAAACAGCGATGTGCTTCAAGCGTTGCTAAGAGCTGCTGGCAAAACGTGTAACGGCATTCCTCATCCTCTTCTGAGGAGGAGAAGTGAGAAGGATCGGAGGACAAAAGCGTAGCGTGGTAAGTGTTCATGATGTAATATTTAATGAAACGAACTGAACACTGAAATACAAAACAATAAAGTGAACAAACGAAAACCGAAGCAGTACCGTGTGGACCAAACACTCACACGGAAAACAAACACCCACAACTCAAAAGTGAAACCCAGGCTACCTAAGTATGATTCTCAATCAGAGACAACTAACGACACCTGCATCTGATTGAGAACCATACTAGGCCGAAACAGAAACCAAACATAGAAAAACAAACATAGACTGCCCACCCCAACTCACGCCCTGACCATACTAAATAAAGACGTGACAGTACCCCCCCCCCTCCTCGGTGGCGGCTCTGGCGCGGGACGTGGACCCCACTTCACCACAGTTTTTGTCCGCTTCCTCAACCACCCCCGTGGCCACTTATGAGCGGCGATCCTCGCCCCGACCTTCGACTGGGGACCCTAGCCATGGGTCCCGAATGGACGGGAGATTCCGGCAGCGCCGGACGGACGGGAGACTCCGGCAGCGCCGGACAGGCAGGAGACTCAGGCAGCTCCGGAGTGAAGGGCGATTCTGGCATCTCCTGGTGGACTGACGGCTCTGGCGGCTCCTGGCTGACTGGCGGCTCTGGCGGCTCCTGGCTGACTGGCGGCTCTGGCGGCTCAGGACAGACTGGCGGCTCTGGCGGCTCAGGATAGACGGGAGACTCTGGCGGCTCAGGACAGACGGGAGACTCTGGCGGCTCAGGAGAGACGGGAGACTCTGGCGGCTCAGGACAGACGAGAGACTCTGGCGGCTCAGGACAGACGGGAGACTCTGGCATCACAGGACAGGAGAAACGCTCTAACAGCGCTGGACAGGCGGGAACACCTGTAGGCAGAAGACGGAGAGACAGCGTGGTGCGGGGGGCTGCCACCGGATGGCTGGTGCGTGGAGGTGGCACCAGATAGACCGGACCGTACAGGCGCACTGGAGCTCTTGAGCACCGAGCATGCCCAACCTTACCTGGTTGAATGCTCCCCGTAGCCAGGCCAGTGCGGCGAGGTGGAATAGCCCGCACTGGGCTGTGCTGGCGAACCGGGGACACCATGCGTAAGGCTGGTGCCATGTACGCCTGCCCAAGGAGACGCACTGGAGACCAGATGCGTAGAGCCGGCTTCATGGCACCTGGCTCGATGCCCACTCTAGCCCGGCCGATACGAGGAGCTGGAATGTACCGCACCGGGCTATGCACACACACCGGGGACACTGTGCACTCCACCGCATAACACGGTGCCTGCCCGGTCCCTCTCACTCTCCGGTAAGCACGGGAAGTTGGCGCAGGTCTACTACCTGAACTCGCCACACTCCCCGTGTGCCACCTCCAATAAATTTTGGGGGCTGCCTCTGAGGCTTCCAGCCGCGCTGCCATGCTAGCTCCTCATAATGCCGCCTCTCTGCTTTCGCTGCCTCCAGCTCTGCTTTGGGGCGGCGATATTCCCCTGGCTGTTTCCAGGGTCCTTTACTGTCCAGAATCTCCCTCCCAAGTCCAGTTCTCCAGGTATCGCTGCCTCTCCTGCTGCTGCTGCCTGTTACCACGCTGCTTGGTCCTTTGTTGGTGGGTGTTTCTGTAACGGAATTCCTCCTCCTCTTCTGAGGAGGAGAAGCGAGGAGGATCGGAGGACCAAAGCGTAACTGAACACTGAAATACAAAACAATAAAGTGAACGAACGAAAACCGAAACAGTACAGTGTGGACCAAACACTCACACGGAAAACAAACACCCACAACTCAAAAGTGAAACCCAGGCTACCTAAGTATGATTCTCAATCAGAGACAACTAACGACACCTGCCTCTGATTGAGAACCATACTAGGCCGAAACAGAAACCAAACATAGAAAAACAAACATAGACTGCCCGCCCCAACTCACACCCCTGACCATACTAAATAAAGACAAAACAAAGGAAATAAAGGTCAGAACGTGACAAAACGCAGTAAAGAGCTGTTTGAATGAATGCTTACGAGTCTGCTGCTGCCTAACTCCGCTCAGTCAGACTGCTCTATCAAATATCAAATCATTGACTTAATTCTAATATAATAAACACAGAAATACAAGCCTTTGGTCAATTAATTAATATGGTCAAATCCGGAAACCATTATTTCGATAACAAAAAGTTTATTCTTTCAGTGAAATATGGAACCGTTCTGTAATTTATCGAACGGGTGGCAACCCTAAGTCTAAATATTGCTCTTACATTGCACAACCTTCAATGTTATGTCATAATTATATAAAATTCTGGCAAATTAGTTCACAGTTCGCAATGAGCCAGGCGGCTCAAACTGTTGCATATACCCTGACTCTGCTTGCACTGCTAACATGAATTTATTTTAACAAAATAATTTTAAGAAAGGCATTGATGTTTATGGTTAGATACATTTTTTGCAAAAAAACTTTTGTTAAATCATCACCTGTTTGGCCAAGTTGAAGTAGGCTGTGATTTGATGATGAATTAACAGGCACCGCATTGACTATATGTAATGTAGGACAAGCCAGTTAACCTAGTAATATCATCAACCATGTGTAATTAACTAGTGATTATGTGAAGATTGGTTGTTTTTTAAAAGATAAGTTTAATGCTAGCTAGCAACTTACCTTGGCTCCTTGCAGCCACAAGATCCTTTTGACACTGCACCCGCACAACAGGTGGTCAGCCTGCCACGCAGTTTCCGTGTGGATTGCATTGTAATCGGCTTCCAAAAAGGCTGATTACCGATTGTTATGATAACTTGAAATTGGCCCTGCCGATTAATCGTTTGATCGCTAGTCCTGACGTATGGTCCTAAGGCTCAAGTCCTCACAGAGAGAGAGAGAGAGAGAGAGAGAGAGAGAGAGAGAGAGAGAGAGAGAGAGAGAGAGAGAGAGAGAGAGAGTACTTAAATTCACACTGGACATCGGACAAGACAGGAGTAATACTCCAGATATAACAGACTGACCTCAGCCCTCCAACACATAAACTATTGCAGCATAAGTAGTGGTGGCTGAGAGATGAGGAGTTGGGTTCTCTGTTTACTTTAACTCAGAAGCCCTCACAATCTCTACTATACCTCTGTCTTTCCGACCAACGTTTACTTTACCAGGTGAACAAAAAGTTTTAAATTACAGTCAAACAAACATGATAACTTCTGTCCATAGGGAGACCACTTTAATTACTCGTGACCCCTCGTCCCTTTCGTCAATTGTATAAATCTATTTTAGAAGAAGACGGAATAAAGTGTCTCACAAGATTAAAACCCCTAGTGTTTTCTCGAGTCTACAGGGACTGTTTGGTTTTGCCAAAGAACGTATTGTTCCTACTCGATCACGTGTAATGTGATTCGGGCCTTCAGAAATACAAACCCCCAAATATGTTATCTCTTGTTTTATGCTGCCTTCTGCTCTACCAAATAGTTTACTAATGTGGTGATGTCTGGCATATGAGTTTCTTTATCTTTTCATGCTAATAATCAGTAACATGGGTAGTAGTCATATCGCTTTCGATTCTTCCTGTGTCCCCAATAAATATAATACTTTCCTGTTATACATTTTGCCAATATTGCCCCTACACTCACTTTTCCGTATTTTTCCACTACCCCCTCAATATCCATTTTGATAGCAGGTTTAAAACCTGCAATCAAAACATACATACACATTTTTAGCAATATCCTCACATACCCAAGCTGTGTACAAATACCCATACTAATATACTATATAACACATACTCAATGAGTATATACTTCATAATATATACTATTAGTTCATTTTAGTATACTGTAAACAAACGGTAACCTTTCAGCTGAGCTTTGATGCTGTTGCTATGCAGCCTCTTGCTAGCTTGTTAACAAATTACTACAACTTCGGGTGTTTGAAAATTCAGACGGTTCAGAGTGTACACTGGCCACTCTGGCCGAGGAGCAGGGTTGATCTGAGAATGACGTGAATAATCAAGTCAATAAACGTTGGGTAGTTAGATTGCATAGAGTTCCTCTCAGCACTGCCTGGACTGCGCAAAAATGCAAATGCTTTCCGTTTGAGTTATATTAGGTTTTATTTTCAAGTTTGATGTATTAGTAGCCAACTAATGTTAGGTAGCTAGCTAACATATAATACCAGTAAATACTGCTATAATGATATGCTATGCGGTTCATAAGGTTAGTGTAACTAACAAATTGTCATAATTAGTTGAAACAATGAATTTGTATCGGCTCTCGCATATTTCCCGTCAGTGGGGAAATGCTGCCAGATTTATCCATGATTGGATTTTTTCATATTTGAGCCGAATTGATAGAATAATTTTGTGCTTCTTTTAGTGCATCTATGGCTTTGCTACAGTTTACCTCTTCCTGACCGTGGTCAGAGTGTTTAGATTTACTCACTCACGGCTCTAATATATGCCAATTTAATAATTTTCCAAGCTAGTGATACCCACTTCCCCAGAGAGTAGTTATGGTATTTGAGCCTTTTAATTGGTAAAGGTTTTGATACCTTGTATTATAACCAATACTGGAATGTCTGCCAATTTACTACTGGAGAATATGTGTTCCTTTATTCAATCACACAGTGCAGCCAGTCGAGCTGATAGGGTCCATCGTCCATCCATAATATAAATCTCTCGTCAATACACACACTCAGGAAACAAAAACAAACATACAAAATGAACAGTATTTGGTTAGGAACGTCATTCCTTTCTTATCATTTGAAAAGAGTAAATTCTTCTCCATCAAAATACTTTTGAATTAATCTATGTCATTTTAAATGTTGTACCCATATGGTAGTTCCTCCAATGCACGTTTCCGTGTAGGGTTTCCATTTATATCTAGTTTCCCAATCATAACCAACTGTTTAGCAGTACAAAACATTTTCTTGTAGAATGTTTTTTTTAATTTCACATATACATATATCAAATCTGCAGGAATATTTGTGTTTGTCTATCTCAGGATTGTGCCCTGGAATCACATGACTCGTAGTTGTATCATATCATCCCATGGCCGCTTCTCTGCTTCAACAGAGTATCACAACCCCTGTCTCTAACCAGGATACTTCTCGAAAGATCCCAATCAGAGATGTCCCCTGCTCCTACAGAGTCACGCTGCTTCAAAAGGATGTTTGCCCTATAATTACTTCTAGGACATCCCCTATTCAGAAATAACTCTACAACAATAACATTTCTAACTAGGGGTGTTTTTGCTACAAAAAAGTCATAATGTGCACAACCTGTTCTTAGAACAGGATTTTATATAATGTTTAAAAGAAAATCAGTTTCATCCATATGTCACGCCCTGGCCATAGAGAGATTTTTATTCTCTATTTTGGTTAGCCCAGGGTGTGACTAGGGTGGGCATTCTATGTATTAAAAGTAGCGCTACCCTGAACTCTGCTTCCTGTGCCTGACTTCTTTCTCCACTACACCCCGGGCGTTACACCAGGTGTGGTTCTCAATCAGAGGCAGCTGTCTATCGTTGTCTCTGATTGAGAATCATACTTAGGTAGCCTTTTCCCACCTGTGTGGTGTGGGTAGTTATTTTCTGTTTAGTGTTTGTTTCACCTGACAGAACTGTTTCGGTTGTTCTCTTTGTTCTTTTGGTTATTCAATGTTCAGTTAAATAAACAAGATGAACACTTACCGCGCTGCACCTTGGTCCTCACCTTCTTCCACCAACGGCCGTTACACCGTAATTTATTGTCTGTTCAGAATTGCGTATCCACTCACTAAACCATGCCTAATGCAGCTCCTGCGCACACAGTTTAACATCAGTCTCCTCGGAAGCAAGCAGAGTTAGTCATCCCATCCTCGTCACCAAATTGTGGTTGCAATTCTATAGGAAGAGAGAGACTGCAGATTATTTCAAACCAAAATTGTAAAAAGTTTTTGAAAATGAAGCAACCAACCTTCACCAAGAATGTTTCAGAGTTGAAACCTTCACAAACATAGTCAGGTCTCTGATTTGATAGAAAAATACATCCTTTTGAATACATGGCAGTCAGCAGACAGTTTTTTTAAATGCAATTAGTTGTCTGTGCAGATTTAAGATCGCACGAGGCCAGTTTGTATCAGGTTAGAAAAAACACTAGCATATAACAAGAGACAATTCTTTAAACAGTAAAACACGGGATAGCATGACTATTATGTAATTTTTTATGACAAAATAAAGCCCAACCAAAGGGAACATTCCTTTTGTCTGTTTCACATATCCTTTACAAAGTGAAATTGTCAGTCTCACAATAATGATACATTCCTTCACGTAGTCTGGACTGAGAGGTGAGGTTAATGTTTCACTGTACTCACTGATGTTCAACAGGCCATACTCTTCCAGTGTAGGAAATGTTCATATTAATATGTAATATATTAGATGAGAAAGTTTCTGATGTTTGTTGGCCTTTTGTTTGTCTGTGTATTTGGAGGGAACTGTCAGTTTCCTAAGTCAAGCAAAGTTATCATCTTCTCTGGGTCAATACAGTTTAGGCCCATTTAAGAAAGCAAATAATGACTGGGGTTCAAGCCAAAACATTTAAAGGTAATTTCCATTTGAGCCAAATTCTGCAGGGTTTACCTCGAATGCGATCTCCGCGAACACGGTAACATTGCCTTTAAAAGCTGTATTTGAGCGCAATCAAATGAAATCCCGGTCAAATGTCTTATCTTGTGTTTTAGACCCTCAAAGTGACCTGTATTAATTTGGAATAGGGAAGTAAAGAGCTGCAGTGAAGATTGAACATATTTGACGACACATGAGTAATCTAAATGGACAAACTATTGACTGCTGTACGTAATCATATCCCTTTATAAACGATCAATCTAATGTCTTTCCCCCTATCTCTTTGTGTCTCCACCTCAGTGGCCTCATCAATGACTATGCTGAAGCTGAAGCGTCTGTGTAAATTATATGACATTGAGTCTACCAGCTGTATGGGCACAGGGAACTGTTTGACCAACTGTAGCATCACAGCCATCTGCCCCCATCCAGAGGACGTGTGTGTCAGCATTTGGTGAGTGACTACAGTACCCCTCAGTTGGAATGACCTTTAAACTTGACCGTAGGAGAGAATGCTGGGTAGTGGGTACAGTGACACACTATGAGCATGTTAATGTGTGACAGGGCAGAAAATAATCATCTTGTTTGGTGATTTGTCATTTAAATATGACTTTTGCTGTGAACAAGGTTTATTTAAGTAGCTAAACCCAAAAGTGCCCCACCCACTAATCCCACTAAAGAAAGGGGAGAACTAGATTTGGCCTCCTGTTCGAAGCTGAAGGCAATGCCACATTATCTCATTACATATATAGCATTCAGAGCTGAAGTCAGCTGAACTCCTAATGCCATGTTCACAGCAACACCTCTTAAAAAGGGTTTCATGACATACGCTCCACGCCACCCAGCAGGAGACCTGAGTATCCCATTTGTAGGTCCATTTGTGCACCTTCAGGATTATTCACTGCACGTGTACAGTGGTATTTTGTAACTGGGGGATACATTCTGTACAACCTAACCTGACCTCTGTATCAAATCACTACCATAATGCTTAGAATGCGGTTTCTTAGATTTTAAAAGTTATTTTCCCTTTTATTACTGTATTTATCACTAGCTTAAATTTTCTCTCTGTTTGACAAAAATGAATTGGAGTGGAACTAATTGCTCCTGTCTTGATTCCAGGAGGAAGAAAGACGACAATGTCACCATAAACACGATATGCCACAACCCAGCCCATAAGCTGCATGGTCTGGTGCTGGAGGACTATAACAACAGCAAGTGTGAGATGAGGGAGAGGAATAACATGGGCTCCTAGTTCTTCATCTGCTCCTGCTCCGAGGACGAGTGCAACGACCACCTTTTCTTCCCCCCCTGTGAGTCCCTCTGTAGTGCTATGTCACCTGCTATGTAGTGCAATGTCACCTGTTATGACATCCTCAAGGTTGCCTTTTGTAGGCATTATGATTGGTCATGCGAGTGCAACAACTTCTTCACCTTTATAGGCCGGCAGGTAGCCTCGTGGTTAGAGCGTTGGACCAGTAACCGAAAGGTTTCTAGATTGTGATGCTATGTGATGCTATGTCACCTGTTATGTCATGGCTGATTGTGTTATGTAGGCTAGCTATTACAATTGATCATATAGTTTACCAACAATTTGACGTAACTCACACATGTTCTTCTACCATATGTTGTAATAAACGCTTATGCAATTCCATATTAGGTTGTCATGTAAGGTGTCACACATGAATGCTAACATTTGTTTACTGTTGTACACCCTCCAAATATATATATATATATATTTTTTTTTTAACCTGTATTTAACTAGGCAAGTCAGTTAACTAGGCAAGTCAGTCATTTTCAATGACAGCCTAGGAACAGTGGGTTAACTGCCTTGTTCAGGGGCAGAACAACAGATTTTTACCTTGTCAGCTCGGGGATTCGATCTTGCAACCTTTGGGTACAAGATTGCAAACAGGTTTTACATCGCAGAGGCATTTTGACTGTAGTGTTTCGTTATAATCTTGGTCCTAGAATCAAATGTATTTTCTTATTCCAAGTAAAGTAACACAGGATGGTCAAAATGCTTCTGGACATTGTCTTAAAGTGTATTTTCTTAGTCTAAGTAAAGTGACAAAGGATGGTTATAATGCTTCATGACAGTGTCATAAAGTGTATTTTCTACATGTTATTTAAAATATGACAAAAAAAACATGACTGGCAGTGAAACAACTAATTTCAATAAATGTAGGTGTCATAACCAGCCATAAAACAACACAATATATGTCACAACAGGTGTAAATATATGGGTCATGACAGTGTAATGACCATATTATGACAGGTTATGACAAGTTATGTCATCTGTTATGACATATTCTGGCATGGTTCTGACCATGTCATACCGTGTTATGACACTGTGTGTCAAGTAAAGTGTTACCTATATTGTTATCTGTTGCTGTATTTGCATAGCTTAATCACATATGCATTTTGCTTGCTGCCGATGTTTAATAATTGTATATTCATATTGCAATTTATTAATATTGTAGGATTTGATAACCTAATTATGCTTTCATGTAATATCAGGATTGTTATTATTGACTATTTCTCTGTCTCCCTGCTGATTTTTTTTTATATACCAACTATGTTACCCATCGGCTGGCCAGTCCTTAACCAAAGCCAATCAAGACAAGAATCACAGACTAATGTCAACTCAACTGTCAATCATATCAACTGTACTGTGATTCCATCTGAACAACTTAGCATGCCATTGTAACGGTTCTCTTGTGGTGAAGGAGAGTCGGACCAAAATGCGGCGTGTAGATTGCGATCCATGTTTAATAAACAAACGTAAAAACACGAATCAATAAACACTACAAAACAAAGAACGTAAATGAACTTAACGAAAACCGAAACAGTCCTATCTGGTGCAAACACAGAGACAGGAACAAGGACACTAAGGACAATCACCCACGACACACTCAAAGAATATGACTGCCTAAATATGGTTCCCAATCAGAGACAACGATAAACACCTGCCTCTGATTGAGAACCACTTCAGACAGCCATAGACTTAATAGAACACCCCACTAAGCTATAATCCCAATACATACACACCACAGACAAAAACCCATGCCACACCCTGGCCTGATCAAATAAATGAAGATAAACACAAAATACTTCGACCAGGGCGTGACAGCCATGTACCATCATCTGAATATAAAGAATCAGGTCAGATGCATTCGCATGATGTATGACTGGTGGATTGCGTTGAACCGTGGAGTGAAATTTTGTACACGTTTTGTATGTGCTACTGCTGACATTGGCAGTCGCTGCCTGTATTGTTTTTCCATGAATGTGAAATATCATGCCATATTTCCATTCATTTGGAAGACTACTAATATAATAAATACTGTACCTCACAGATCTTGGAACTGTCTTACTTTGTAGATATAGAAAATGGGAAAGACCTATAAATGTTTTGTTGTCATTTGATCAGTTGCAAAGAAAAGAGAAAGCATTTCAAGCTTCAAATTTTGTCCTCAATAATTATTATCCTGGACAAATGTATTAAATAGTATTTTCACAAAACAATATTTTCTCTTGTTCCTTGTTTGAGCATTATACTGAGCATTGGACCTATTGGAATTACCAATGAGGAGTTAATCAGTAATTACAGTATTTGGAAACTCCAGAAGAAGGGTTCTAATTCTGCACTAGACAAGACTCGAAACACCATCATCGTGTTTAGGAGCTTTAGAGAGTGTAAACAACACTAAAAGAGAATATATTTAATTCTGCACTACACGGGACTCAAAACACCATAATAGTGTTTTCAACCTTTTCTGGGTTAGTGCTCCAAGTCTCTGGCAAGGTGTTGCACAACACTTGATTAAGTGGCATTACAACATACCACGTCATGTTTCAGAACACCTCAGGATGAATGTTTCAGTACACCTTAAAGAGAAAATGTAAAAAATGTCAATGTCATATTCATCATCTCCAGCACCACCCAAACATCAACATGTGTGAAAATTGTGTTTGTATGTTTTGTAGTAAAAAAGATAGAGGAAGACAAGTGTTTCCAAGACATCATCAGTATGCATCGTGTGATTTTAACCAAATATATGTAGGCATTGCCTACTAATTGCCTCCTAATGGTCTATTAATTGGTTGATGATGTCATTGGAAACACTTATCTTCCTCTATATTTTTCACTACAAAACATAGAAACATTTTCACATATGTTGATGTTGAGGTGGTGCTGGAGATTATGAAAATGTTGAAATGTCCCTTTAAATCTGTCCCAATACCCTCACATCCATGTGTTTCAATACTCCAGCAAAGTTAAGGTTCTGTCTCTAAGGTGGTGGCAGCTCAGTTGCCACTAAGTTTTAGTATTTCAAAGTACTTAATTTTAACAGTGTTGTTTGTCTAAGGGGCAAACCTCCAGGGGGTTAGTTATTCTCACTAAAATATTATATTAACATTGCCTAAGTCGTTACAAAATGTATACATTTGAAGGAAATTTGCTTTAAAAGTGTAAACATTTCTCTCCACCCAATGGCATAATGGGTATAATTGTGCTGTAAAACTGCACATTTCTTCTCTATGCCCATTGCAAAATGAGTAAAATTGCAGGAAATGTGTTATGAAATTGCAAAGTTTTCTCTACGCCCCATGGCAAAATGTATAGAATTTCAGGAAATTAACATAAAAAAAGTATTTTTTTTCTTCTCTCCTCCATCAAGAGGTGGCCACTGAAATGTTTTGCAGATCTTGCTTAGGGCACCCAAAAAGGCTAGAGCCGGCTTTGTGCAAGCGAGTGCTGCGTGCATGTGTGGTGTATGTGTAAGTGTGTGTGTGTCTGTGTGTGTATGTCATATTTTTAACACAGTATACACGCTCATACAAACACATATGCATGCACGTGTAACGACGCGACCGACGCACCTGCCCATAGGTGCCCTATGGCCCCTACTATATCCAGCCCTCAGAGAGTTGTAGATACTCGCGCAGTTTACCCGTGCTTCATTGATCTATTTTGTTTGATGGCCCTCCGATCTACATTTGTTAGTTGGCCCTCCAACCTGCAACCGTTTTTTTAAAGTTGCATAATTGGCCCAGCGTCGTCCGGGTTTGGCCGGGGTAGGCTGTCATTGTAAATAAGAATTTGTTCTTAACTGACTTGCCTAGTTAAAGAAAGTTTCAATTAAAAATTTAAATAAATACAAATTCATGCATGTTCACACACACACAAATGCACACAGACAAAAACAGACACTCGCCACAAAACGTAAAGGTTTGCACACTATAAACAAATCGTATTTTATACAGAAAATCTTGTCAGTGGGATAAACACAGAAAAATAACTATGAGTATATTATGTGACTTTTATAGCACTGCAATGAAAGGCAGCCATACCTTATCGTGTAGAGAGGTAGAGACGACATCTGTAGAGAGTTCATAAGGTCAGGTCTGAAGCCTGACATCATGGCTTGAGTATTCCAAGCGAAAACATATGCTGGCGAAGCCCAGTAATAAACCAGTAATTTATGGGTGTTAACAGTGGACTTAACCCCTGAGTACCACCCATCAAACCAACACAGGGGAACATCAAGGAGCACTCACCCAGGCCACTCACCACCTCTAACTGTCCCCCCTCTGATGAATAATAGCTTTCCTCAGGAAGAGAGATATGCAGGAGGGGGACAATGTATCAGGGGTCCATGTGAAAAAGTGCTAGTAAAGCAAGTAAAGAAGTTATGTAATGTTGTCATTCATTTGCTGACAGACACAGCTGTATTTTGGCTGATCAATCATTTGTGTGTTATGGTAAATGGCACAGTGAAGTGTGTAAAAACGTCAAGAATGTTGCAGAATTGTAAGTAGAGAGGTGTTAAATTCTTATGTTTTGTTTGGATGTGCACTTATCCTAACTTCTTTTGAAGTCATTGCCATCTATTTTGGAACGTGTCATTTCAAGTTTTGCCTTGCTATAGGTTTTGTGGCCATAATAACATGTTTCAAGACCAGCGAGCCACAAGCCCAGAAGTTCAGAAGTAGCCCAGAGAAGAAGAAAAAAACAGTCCTGCCCTTTCTGAAGATTTCCTGTTTCATGAAAAGTGCATACATACTGTCTGACTCATATACGACAAGTTCTGCCTGCACTATTTACTTTTCTAACCGGACGCTGCTTGAGAGACGCATGAGAGCAACAGGCAGACCCGAAGAAACCCCCCGAAGAACGTCTCAAATTAAAGTCTGGATATTTACTTTTATCAAGGCTTTAGTAAATGAAAAGAAGAGGAGTTTATAGTCCGTTTCTAAATGGAGCTACTTCGTTTTTCCGCTTTCTGGTGGGGAACGATAATGTTTGGTAGTATTCTGCTAGAACAGAAAAGTGAGTTTTACGTTTATTTATTTAAAGTAACCTATGAATGTTGGTGGTTGGTTAGTGTTATCGAGGTAATCAAGTAATTATTGAAACATTTCTGAGGTTGTTGTAACGAACGTTGACACACGTTTCTTCAAAATTGTCATTCAGTTTTTTTGTAGCAGGTGGTCAAACATAATCCAGCCATAAAACTATATATTTTGGTGGAAGGCGAAATGTTCAGCTCGTTTGAGCTAAAACTCAAAAATATATTAGCTGGTGTTACTGCAATTTGTATGCATAGAAGTATTTAATGTATACAAACTACGCAGTCAGTGTTGTTCAATATCAGGAATTCAGGAACGGTGGTACGTTTATACCCAAATCCTCATTTTTGTACTAAAGTGGGGTTGGAATGTATGAACATAATGTCTATGTTCAATGATTCAAGTAAGCACTAGTATTTTCCAAGAGGAACTCACATCAGAAAAGCATTTGAGTGTGTAGAATGATGTTTTTGTAAAGAGGAAGTAGGTACAGTTACCCTGTTGTGTGTTGAAGGGGTTGCTTAACACAGTGGGAGGAGGTTTAGCTACACCACCTGTTGCAGGAGAAAACATGCATGGTCGTCCGACCAATGGGACTTTTCATTCTGATGTGCGTTGTTGACACTGGATGTTGGAATTATATTTGGTCTATCATTTGCAAGGTAGACATATCATAAATTGTCATCTATTGCCTCTGTCTCCAACTCCAAACATGTCCCAATGGTACCAAACAGCTTTGACTTCTTATAATCCTCTCTCCCCCACATCTGCAATTATATTTTGCCCTGGGTCACAATTACCAGCATTCATCCACACCATAGCCCGCCTCCTTGGGCTTAAATAACATACACTTTGAGAGGAGTTTTTCTAATGATATAATTACTCCTAACTCTACCACCTCTCACTCTACTACCAGCTCTCAGCCCAAGTTCATTCTTAGCTGTTCTGTTATAACTCTATAACACACTACAAACCACTTCAGGCCAAATTCAAAATTGTACTCCTCTGCAGAACTTAACTGTAATGCCTTTATTTGTTTGCTTATGATTTAGCAAGTCAGACATGTACACTGCACCCTAGAAATAGCAATAACAGAATATAGCCTAGTATCCCTCTGCAATATCCTGACACCATGTTTACTTCACTGGCTGTACTGCCTTATGAATGCTGCCAGCTGCAGTGGATGTGGCTTCTCTAGATGTGCTCCAGTTACCCTGGTTTTCAGACTTGCAGGTTGAATGATCTGCTCCAGTTACTCTGGTTTTCAGACTTGCAGGTTGTATGATCTGCTCCAGTTAACCTGGTTTTCAGACTTGCAGGTTGTATGATCTGCTTCAGTTACCCTGGTTTTCAGACTTGCAGGTTGTATGATCTGCTTCAGTTACCCTGGTTTTCAGACTTGCAGGTTGTATGATCTGCTCCAGTTACCCTGGTTTTCAGACTTGCAGGTTGTATGATCTGCTCCAGTTACCCTGGTTTTCAGACTTGCAGGTTGAATGATCTGCTCCAGTTACCCTGGTTTTCAGACTTGCAGGTTGTATGATCTGCTCCAGTTACCCTGGTTTTCAGACTTGCAGGTTGTATGATCTGCTCCAGTTACCCTGGTTTTCAGACTTGCAGGTTGTATGATCTGCTCCAGTTACCCTGGTTTTCAGACTTGCAGGTTGTATGATCTGCTCCAGTTACCCTGGTTTTCAGACTTGCAGGTTGTATGATCTGCTCCAGTTACCCTGGTTTTCAGACTTGCAGGTTGAATGATCTGCTCCAGTTACCCTGGTTTTCAGACTTGCAGGTTGTATGATCTGCTCCAGTTACCCTGGTTTTCAGACTTGCAGGTTGTATGATCTGCTCCAGTTACCCTGGTTTTCAGACTTGCAGGTTGTATGATCTGCTCCAGTTACCCTGGTTTTCAGACTTGCAGGTTGAATGATCTGCTCCAGTTACCCTGGTTTTCAGACTTGCAGGTTGAATGATCTGCTCCAGTTACCCTGGTTTTCAGACTTGCAGGTTGTATGATCTGTTCCAGTTACCCTGGTTTTCAGACTTGCAGGTTGTATTTCTGTTGCTTTAAGCCGCAGCTCTACTCCACCCTGCAGATTGGGAACAGCTACAGTAGGTGTTTTGTCCTGGTACAGGAGTACAACATTCTCTCCTAAGTCAGTAGCGTTGATATTCTCTGGCATAGAGTAATACAGTATACTACTGCACTGTGAGGAAGTTTGAGGGAAGAGAACCGTATTTGCTCTCTAGAGAGAGAGATGGTTGATTATTTTAACATGGTTGGACACGTGACCTGACAAAGTGGCTCTATCAGGTTCACCCCCTGCCAGCCGGTCAAACACAGCGGAGACCCAAGCGCGTCCCAAATGGTGCCCTATTCTCTATATAGCAAACTACTTTTGACCATTGCCTGCTCAAAATTAGTGCTTTATATGGGTAATAAGCTGTCGTTTTAAACACAGACCCAATCCTCACCCATTTCGCTTGGCTGAACTTAGCTCTCGGCGACTGGAATTCTTCAAGAGGAAATCCCCGAGCTGCACATGCAGACAGGCCTAGATTCACTATCGGTTGTGTCACGAGGACGCTGCTGATGCAAGTAAAAGGTTGAGCTTTCTCTTCCTATTTGTGCAGTCTATCATACTTAGACTTGTGGTTATGTGGTAGTGACGTCATTCAGTGTGTAAGATCTCTCCCTCCGTCTCTTTTCACTTAATTTCACCTCATCTCTGTTTTAACAATTAGGAGCATCTGATTTTGGTCCGTTTCTGGTTTTATACATGCTAAAGACACTCCATAAAGGTCTGGAAGGAGAGCAAATGGAGGGAAAAAAAGGGAGTGATCTGGCAGTTGGGTGCAACATCTCTCTCTTTCTCTTGCTCTTGCATTTTCTTTCTCTCTTGCTCTCACTTTCCAACCCCTCGGTGAGAAAGTCCTGAAGATTGTTGGATCCTTCCTACCTTACCAAAGTGGACTGTTTTGGGGCTATAGTTGATTTTATGTTCAAAATGTGCTGTCCACATGTTATTGCGATAATTAAGTAACTACAGAGATTTTGGGCCATCCTACCCGATCACAGCCGGATGTGATACAGCCTGGAATCGAACCAGGGACTGTAATGACACCTCTTGCACTGAGATGCAGTGCCTTAGACCGCTGCACCACTCGGGAGCCCTAAAGATAGAGATGTCCTCTCCCCATCTCGCAGCCAAAAGATCCCTGTTCCCACTATGGTGATTGCAAGTGAAAACAGAATTCTCTCATACTCATTGCGATTGGAAGAGTTAGATTCCAGTTGTTGCCATGTGTCTGAGATTTGTATTCTCTTACATCAGCCAAACAGTAGCATACCGTCTAATGGTTATCAGGAGCAGCACACGCAGTGCAAGGACAGGTAGATAACCAATATCATTTATTTGGGAGTAAAACATTAGCACGCACTCACACACGCAAATCAAATCAAACTTTATTTGTCACATGCGCCGAATACAACAAGTGTAGACTTTACCGTGAAAGGCTTCTCTTACAAGCCTAACCAACAGTGCAGTTCAAGAAGAGTTGAGAAAATATTTACCAAGTAGACTAAAATAAAAAGTAATAATAAAAACAAACATAATAACAATAACAATAATGAGGCTAATACAGGGGGCACCGGGTACAGATTCAGTGTGCAGGGATACAGGCTAATTGAGGTAATATGTACATGTTGGTGGGGGCGAAGTAACTATGTATAGATAACAAACAGTGAGTAGCAGCAGTTTACAAAAGGGAGGGGGGGGGGTCTATAATGGGTGACTGGAGTCTCTGACAATTTTATAGGCTTTCCTCTGACACCGCCTATTATATAGGTCCTGGATGGCAGAAAGCTTGGCCCCAGTGATGTACTGGACTGTTCGCACTACCCTCTGTAGAATCTTTTTTATTTTATTTATTTTATTTATTTTTACCTTTATTTAACCAGGTAGGCAAGTTGAGAACAAGTTCTCATTTACAATTGCGACCTGGCCAAGATAAAGCAAAGCAGTTCGACAGATAAAACGACACAGAGTTACACATGGAGTAAAAACAAACATACAGTCAATAATGCAGTATAAACAAGTCTATATACAATGTGAGCAAATGAGGTGAGAAGGGAGGTAAAGGCAAAAAAGGCCATGATGGCAAAGTAAATACAATATAGCAAGTAAAATACTGGAATGGTAGTTTAGCAATGGAAGAATGAGCAAAGTAGAAATAAAAAATAATGGGGTGCAAAGGAGCAAAATAAATAAATAAATTAAAATTAAATACAGTTGGGAAAGAGGTAGTTGTTTGGGCTAAATTATAGGTGGGCTATGTACAGGTGCAGTAATCTGTGAGCTGCTCTGACAGTTGGTGCTTAAAGCTAGTGAGGGAGATAAGTGTTTCCAGTTTCAGAGATTTTTGTAGTTCGTTCCAGTCATTGGCAGCAGAGAACTGGAAGGAGAGGCGGCCAAAGAAAGAATTGGTTTTGGGGGTGACTAGAGAGATATACCTGCTGGAGCGTGTGCTACAGGTGGGAGATGCTATAGTGACCAGCGAGCTGAGATAAGGGGGGACTTTACCTAGCAGGGTCTTGTAGATGACATGGAGCCAGTGGGTTTGGCGACGAGTATGAAGCGAGGGCGAATCTTACTGTCAGACGCCGAGCAGTTGCCATACCAGGTGGTGAGTGATGCAACCGGTCAGGGTGCTCTCGATGGTGCAGCTGTAGAAGCTTTTGAGGATCTGGGGACCCATGCCAAATTTTGTCGTGCCCTCTTCACGACTGTCTTGGTATGTTTGGACCATGATAGTTCGTTGGTGATGTGGACACCAAGGAACTTGAAACTGTCAACCCGCTCCACTACAGCCCCATTGATGTTAATAGGGGCCTGTTCGGCCCGCCTTTTCCTGTAGTCCACGATCAGCTCCTTTGACTTGCTTACATTGAGGGAGAGGTTCTTGTCATGGCACCACACTGCCAGTTCTCTGACCTCCTCCCTATAGGCCGTCTCATCGTTGTTGGTGATCACTGTTGTGTCGTCAGCAAACTTAATGATGGTGTTGAAGTCGTGTTTGGTCACGCAGTCGTGGGTGAACAGGGAATACAGGAGGGGACTAAATACACAACCCAGAGGGGCCCCAGTGTTAAGGATCAGCGTGGCAGACGTGTTGTTGCCTACTCTTACCACCTGGCGGCAGCTACCGACTTCATGGCTACCGACGTGAGTGCCACGGGGCGGTAGTCATTTAGGCGGGTTACATTTGGTGGTCTGCTTGAAAGATGTAGGTATTACAGACTCGGTCAGGGAGAGGTTGAAAATGGTTAACTCTTGACAGTTGGTCTGCGCATGTTTTGAGTACATGTTTTGGTAATCCGTCTGGCCCAGCTGCTTTGTGAATGTTGGCCTGTTTAAAGGTTTTGTTCACTTCGGCTACCGAGAGCGTTATCACACAGTCATGCAGAACAGCTGGTGTTCTCATGCATGCTTCAGTGTTGCTTGCCTCGAAGCATGCATAAAATACATTTAGCTCGTCTGGTAGGCTCTCGTCACTGGACAGCTCACGTCTGGGTTTCCCTTTGTAGTCCGTAACATTTTTCAAGCCCTGCCACATCCCACAAGCGTAAGAGCCTGTGTAGTAGGTTTCAATCTTAATTCTGTATTTGATGGTTCGTCTGAGGGTATAGCGGGATTTCTTATAAACATCCGGATTAGTGTCCCGCTCCTTGAAAGCGGCAGCTCTAGCCTTTAACTCAATGCAGATGTTGCCTATAGTCCATGTCTTCTGGTTGGGATATGTACGTACAGTCACTGCGGGGACGACGTTGTCAATACACTTATTGATGAAGCCGATGACTGAAGAGGTGTACTCCTCAACATATTCCAGTCTGTGCTAGCAAAACAATTCTGTAGTGTAGCATCCGCGTTATCTGACCACTTCCATATTGAGCGAGTCACTGGTACTTCCTGCTTTGGTTTTTGCTTGTAAACAGGAATCAGGAGGACAGAATTATGGTCAGATTTGCCAAATGAGGGCAGTGGAGAGCTTTGTATGCATCTCTGTGTGTGGAGTAAAGGTGGTCTAGGATTCGTTTTCGTCTGGTTGCACATGTGACATGCTGGTAAAAATATGGTAAAACTGATTTAAATGTGCCTGCATTAAAGTTATCTGCCACTAGGAGCGCTCCTAGACTTTAAACACACACATGCACGCACACACATTTATACACTCTATTAGTTCTCTTTCGCTGTTTCTCTCACTCACAAACACACACTCTGACATTATCTCCTGCTTTTTGATGTTCACAAAGTGAATTGGCTAGACGGCAACTAATCAAATGTGCAAATTAGAGACTACTCGACTGAAAGACATACTGATGTTCAATGTTCCCTTTGCTTGTTTTTTTTGTCTGTCTAGCGGTTGTCTCAGTAGAGATGACTATCAAGCACACACAGGCACTCATCACACCACTGAGTCTGAGTCAAGTCTGAACACGACCATAGTAGATAGATGGCACTGCAGAATGTGCTGATTGTTCACCTGGTAGAATTTGCGCTCGAGGGAAATAGTTTTACATATGGTTGAAAAATGGATGTACCGTGTTACACTGTAATGAATGATTTGGAGAAGAACACATGAACACAAATGTATCACTTGCTTTGAAAACTGTCTTTTGGAATAGTTATACTTCGAGACGTAGTACCGAAGGGAACATTCCTTTTGTCTGTTTCACACATTCTTTTCAAAGGGAAATTGTCAAGTCTCTCACTAATGATAAATTCCTTCATGTAGTCTGGACTGAGACGTGAGGTTGATGTTTCACTGTACTCACTGATGTTCAACAGGCCATACTCTTCCAGTGTAGGAAAGGTTCATATTAATATGTAATACATTTAGATGAGAGAGTTCGCCTTTCTGATGTTTGCAGCCTTTTGTTTGTCTGTGTAATTGGAGGGAAATGTCAGTTTCCTAAGTTGAGCAAAGTTATCATCTTCGTTGGGTCAATACAGTTTAGGCCCGTATATGAAAGCGAACAATGGCCCGAGGTTCAATCCAAAACATTTAAAGGTAATTTCCATTTGAGCCAACATCTGCGGCGTTTACCTCGAATCCCGGTCAAATGTCTTATCTTGTGTTTTAGACCCTCAAAGTGACCTGTATTAATTTGGAATAGGGAAGTAAAAGAGCTGCAGTGAAGAGTGAACATATTTGACGACACATGAGTAACCTAAATGGACAAACTATTGACGGCTGTACGTAATCATATCCCTTTATAAACGATCAATCTAATGTTTTTCCCCCTATCTCTTTGTGTCTCCACCTCAGTGGCCTCATCAATGACTATGCTGAAGCTGAAGCTTCTGTGTAAGTTCTGTGACGTTGAGTCTACCAGCTGTACGGGCACAGGGAACTGTATGGCCGACTGTAGCATCACATCCATCTGCCCCCATCCAGAGGACGTGTGTGTCAGCATCTGGTGAGTGACTACAGCGCCCCTCATCATCTCTCGTTGGGAGTTGGAATGACCTTTAAACTTGACCTTAGGAGAGCATGCTGGGTAGTGGGTACAGTGACACACTAGGTGCATGTTAATGTGTGACAGAGCATAACTGAATCATCTTTCTTTGTCATTTAAAAACTACATTTGCTGTGAACAAGGTTTATTTAAGTAGCTAAACCCAAAAGTGCCCCACCAACAAACCCCACCAAATATCGTGTGAAATTTGCCTTGTGAATGTAAAAAAAAGGGGAGAACTAGATTTGGCCTCCTGTTCGAAGCTGAAGGCAATGCCACATTATCTCATTACATTTATATCATTCAGAGCTGAAGTCAGCTGAACTCCTAATGCCATGTTCACAGCAACACCTCTTAAAAAGGGTTTCACGACATACGCTCCACACCACCCAGCAGGAGACCTGAGTATCCCATTTGTAGGTCCATTTGTGCACCTTCAGGATTATTCACTGCACGTGTACGGTGGTATTTTGTAACTGGGGGATACATTCTGTACAACCTAACCTGACCTCTGTATCAAATCATTACCATAATGCTTAGATTGTGGTTTCTTAGTTTTTTAAAGTTATTTTCCCAGTTATTACTGTATTTATCACTAGCTTAAATATTCTCTCTGTTTGACAAAAATGAATTGGAGTGGAACTAATTGCTCCTGTTGTCTTGTTTCCAGGAGGAAGAAAGACGACAATGTCACCATAGACACGATATGCCACAACCCAGCCCATAAGCTGCATGGTCTGGTGCTGGAGGACTATAACAACAGCAAGTGTGAGATGAGGGAGAGGAATAACATGGGCTCCCAGTTCTTCATCTGCTCCTGCTCCGAGGACGAGTGCAACGACCACCTTTTCTTCACCCCCTGTGAGTCCCTATGTAGGGTTATGTCACCTGTTGTGCAGTGCTATGTCACCTGTTATGTCATGCCTTTTGTTAGCATTATGATTGGTCAAACGAGTGCAACAAACATGTCTTCTTCACCTTCTGTGAGTCCCTATGTGATGCTATGTCACCTGTTATGTCATGGCTGATTGTGTTATGTAGGCTAGCTATTACAATTGATCATATCGTTCACCAACACTTTTGACGTAACTCACGCATGTTCTTCTACCATATGTTGTAATAAACACTTATGCAATTCCTTATTAGGTTGTCATGTAAGGTGTCACACATGAATGCTGACGTGTGTACTGTTGTACACCCACCAAATACAAGATTGCAAACAGGTTTCGCATCGCCGAGGCCTTTTGGCTGTAGTCTTTCGTTACAATTTTGGAATCAAATGTATTTTGACTACAGCATCCAAGCAGTAATAACACAGAGATACATTTTCCAGACTTTACTTTCCGGAGCCCAAAGTTAAAAGCATCCCGCACGCCGGGAACATCGATGTCATGGAAATACATTTCCCCTCACTGCGGAAGATGGATAGCTCTGCTGCACACGGTCTAACTTCATGTTCACCACATAACAATGAATGGTGAAAAACAGCTCGTGCATGTATTAATACAATTGATATTCTCAAACCTGGCCTTAAGTGGGGTTAGTAACTAGGAAGCTTTCCTTTGTGGGCCGTATCTACTGAGAGATGGCAGAGGCACAGGGACAGGTTTGTTGTGACGGATCTCCTCTCTCTCGCTCTTCGAAAAAGAAAACAAACTCCGCTGAGGCCACGTTGGAAGATTTCAGACATGTGGTTTCCTGTCTGAAAAAAAGGAGCGAGTGAGTGAGGGCTTGACGGGTACTTGCTGTTCTGTATGCACAGAAACATTCGTAGACATACAAACACACACAAATGCACGCGCACACACACACGCGCGCACACACACACAATCCTCCACTGCCAAACATGTTCCTAATATCTCTGTCTGTTTTTATAGAACCCCAGCAGCACTTGTCACAGTCTGCCTGTTCAGACAACGTGTTAAGGACTCATTTACGACCCTTTAAATCCTAACTGATCTGGGATCTGGAATTGCGCGTGACATGTTGTGTTTTATTATGTTTTTACGAGACTTCTGCCATCCCCAGAAATAGGATCACAAACATAGCATAAACATAAACGTTCACCAGATTACTCTGTCTAGCAGACACCGACATCACTCCTTAAAAGTATAAGAATCAGACATAGACTAGGTCTATAAAGGGAACACAATATGTGGTTGACTGGGGCATGGTTCAGCCTATTTGTGTGTTTAACAGACCAGCAAGCTAACTTCAGCTTCGTAGCTTCGAGATGCTTACTGACATTCCTCATGGAAATTTGCTGGAAAGGAGCAGGCTACGTTGCGCGTAGCAAGATGCTCTGAGACGATATAGCTACTTGGCTATTTCCTATTGATTTCCTAGTGTATCCCCTATAGTCCTTTGTGGTCATTGTTTTTTATGCAGTGGGCTCTTAAGTTCAATAAACAAACAGACAATTATTTGATATTCACCTTCATGGCCAGTCCAGCTACTCATAGTGAGTGAAAAGGTCATTGTGAAAATATGCTCAAGTTTTAGAGTAGATTATGATGGCTGAAGACTTCTAATAATTGTAGAGGTGGATAATTTTAAAAGTATTGTAGAATATACCTAACTAGGGGGTGGGCCTACTGTATGTTACAGAATAGGTATATTCTACAATATTTATACTGAATAGGCAATGTATTGTATAACTAATCTATAACATCTACCTTTGTCTCTTTTTCTCTCGTCTTTCCTCTCCACCCTAGACTCCCAGGTGGTGTCGGTGATCCTGGTCAGCCTGGTTCCTCTGCTGGTTCTGGCCGTGCTGGTCATCACATCCTTCTATTGGTACCGCATCTACCACCAGCGCCGCGCCGGTGCCAAGCGCAAGAAGACGCCGCTCGACTTCAGTGATGCCCACGCCATCATGATGGACGACGACGGCTCGGACAGCAGCTCCACGCACGCCAACAACCTCAACCACAACACGGAGCTCCTCCCCATCGAGCTGGACGCCCAGGTGGGAAAGGGCCGCTTCGCCGAGGTCTACAAGGCCAAGCTGAAGCAGGGCGCCACGGGGGCTGGCGAACACTTCGAGACCGTCGCCGTCAAAATCTTTGCAGATGAGGAATATGCCTCGTGGAAGAACGAGAAGGACATATTCTCGGACGCCGACCTGCGCCACGAGAACGTCCTGCACTTCCTGACCGCAGAGGACCACAAGGTGGAGAAACAGTATTGGCTGATCACGGCCTACCACCCCCGGGGCAACCTCCAGGAGTACCTGACGCGCCACGTCATCAGCTGGGACGACCTGTGGTTGCTGGGGGGGTCGCTGGCAAGGGGCGTGGCCCACCTACATAGTGACCACACGTTGTGTGGACGCTACAAGGTGCCCATCGTCCACCGGGACATCAAGAGCTCCAACATCCTGGTGAAGGGGGACCTCACCTGTGTCCTGTGTGACTTCGGACTGGGTCTGCGTCTGGACAACTCGCTGTCTGTGGACGAGCTGGCCAACAGTGGACAGGTACAGGTTCTTCCCTCCTGTCTCTCCTTTCAACTCACGGTGCATCCAAAATGTTACCATATTGCCTATGATTAGTGCACTATATAGGGAATAGGGTGCCATTTCAGACTGGCTTACTTACTCATGGGGGCTCCTCTTCTGGACAACAGGTTAGTAATATCCATAGAGCAAGTGCTGCTTTTTTGTTTTATTACAGTAACTAGGCAAACAGGCCTGATGGAGTTCTAATAGAACCATTAGACTGTTGTACAGCAGTAGGACAGGGTCATTGTGACTTTGTTATGAAAAGTAGTCATCGTGAGCTTCTTTAGAGGGTGCCCCTTTGGTGTTTAATGCACCCATTGTCTCTTCGTAGTGTCTTATAATACAGTGGGGGGAAGAAACAGGGAAGACATGTATCCGACCAGGCTGTCAGTTAAAATTGCAATTGAATTGTAGTGGTACATGGTACTGTACAGTACTACCTCTGGAAGCAATCATGCATATTCTACTGTAAATAGCATTAGAATCGAGTAGAATATAACAGAACAGAATACAATAGAACAGAACAAAACAGAGTAGAATAGAAAATAATAGAATAGAACAGAATAGAATAGAATAGAATAGAACAGAACAGTTTTGATAATGATCCACTGAATAGGCTAACATCTTGTCCTTGTTGGTCTTACCCTACAGGTGGGCACTGCCAGGTACATGGCCCCTGAGGTGCTGGAGTCCAGAATCAACCTGGAAAACATTGAGTCGTTCAAGCAGACAGACGTTTACTCCATGGCCCTGGTACTGTGGGAGATCACCTCCAGGTGCAATGCCATTGGAGGTAAAGTAACACCACATGACGTCTGACCAATCATGTGACTGAGCTGCTTTACACTGTAGCCAATTGATTTTAATTTGTGACCTTGTGTAAGTGATATAGAGTAGGTGTACCTCTCCGTAAAAGGTGCCCGCAATTGTAGTCACACATTCCTGAAAGTCCTTCAGGACCGTGACAAAATGTCTGTAAAGAATACAGGTGTTCACTGTTAAATAATCACAGGTTTGTTTATCTGAAGTTATTCATGACTAGGGCTGTTACGGTGACCGTATTATTACCACACCGGCAATCACAAGTCAGGGCGGCAGTCAAATTCCACATGACCGTTTTGTCACGGTAATTAGGCTTCTCCAAGCTTTGATGCTGCTGATGGTAGGTTACTAATGACCAAACTTGCTAACTGCCAAGTACTCAGCACTCTATTGTCCCTCTAATCACTCTGACACCAATAAAAATGTAATCGAAAATCGAATCAAACAATTAATGACGGCCCATGAGCTCATGTTGCGCAACATTTCTATAGGCTATGCAATTGCGTGAGGAAACAGAGGGATGGCCTTCATTAAAAAGAGGATCCCATCAACTTTCAATAGGCTAGGCGTACTATATTTCTTTCTCAACCTTCCTAATATGAAGCACATTGCTTCTCTTTACAACAGGAGTGCAGCCTACCTGGCTGGCATGAAAATAAACCGTGGGAATAGTGTCCTCCATTCACTATTTAAATATACTGTAGGTGCATGATAGAGAAGTACATGATAATGGTCCATTCTAAATCAATTTCACTTATATATCATTTAGTATATGTAAAGACAAGATTAAATCAAGAATAGTCTGATGGGTCACAATATTAGCCTGTCACTTGTGGATGATATATTATCCCTTGTGAATGATGTCCAGCTTAAGGCAAGGAACAGCGCATGCCTTTTTTTTGTAACTTTTTCAAATCAAAATCAGCAGAAGTCATATACAAAAACCCAGCCTAAAACCCCAAACAGCAAGCAATGCAGATGTAGAAGTTTTTCCGCTGGCTAGGAAAAACTCTCTAGAAAGGCAGGAACCTAGGAAGAAAGCTCTAGGCTCTGAGGGGTGGCCAGTCCTCTACATGGCCATTAATTCCAGATTGTTCTTCAAGATGTTCAAATGTTGATAGATTACCAGCAGGGTTAAATAATAATCATAGTGGTTGTAGAGGGTGCAACAGGTCAGCACCTCAGGAGTGAATGTCAGTTGGCTTTTCATTGCCGAGCATTCAGAGGTCAAGACAGCAGGTGTGGTCGAGAGAGAGCCGAAAACAACAGGTCCTTGACAAGGTAGCACATCCTGTGAACAGGTCAGGGTTCCGTAGCCGAATTATGAACAGTTGAAACTTGAGCAGCAGCACGGCCAGGTGGACCGGGGACACCCAGGAGCCATGATCCTAAGGCTCAGGTCCTCTGGGAGGGAAGGATAGAGGGAGAGAGAGAGAGAATTATAGGGAGCATAATTAAGGTCACACAGGAAACCAGATAAGACAGGGGAATTACACTAGATATAACATAGACTATTGCAGCATAGATACTGGAGGCTGAGACAGGGGGGGTCGGGAGAATAGGGCCCCATCCAACGTTACCCCCGGACCGGGCCAATCCAGCAGGATATAAGCCCACCCACTTTGCCAAATCACAGTTCCCACACCACTCGAGGGATATCAACAGACCACCAATTTACTACCCTGAGACAAGGATGAGTATAGCCCACTAATATCTCCCCCACGGCAAGAGTCCGAGTGGGTGCAAAACCGGACATGATGATCACGTCAGTGACTCAGCCCACTCAAGTGTCACACCCCTCCTAGGGACAGCATGGAAAAGCACTAGTAAGCCAGTGACTCAGCCCCTGTAATAGGGTCAGAGGCAGAGAATCCCAGTGGAGAGAGGGGAGCTGGCCAGGCAGAGAACGCAAGGGTGGTTTGTCACTCCAGGACCTTTCCGTTCACCTTCGTACACCTGGACCAGACTACACTAGGACCTACTGAAGAGATGAGTCTTCAGTAAAGACTTCTGCGTCTCTCACATGGACAGGCAGACCATTCCATAAAAATGTAGCTCTATAGGAGAAAGCACGGCCTCCAGCTGTTTGCTTAGAAATTATAGGGAAAATAAAGAGGCCTGTGTCTTGTGATCGTAGCATACGTGTAGGTATGTACGGCGGGAACAAATTGGAGAGATACAGTTGAAGTTGGAAGTTTACCTACACTTAGGTTTGCAGTCATTAAAACTAATTTTTCAACCACTCCACAAATTTCTTGTTAACAAACTCTAGTTTTGGCAAGTCGGTTAGGACATCTACTTTGTGCATGACAAGTTTTCCAACAATTGTTTACAGACAGATTATTTCACAATTCACTGTATCACAATTCCAGTGTGTCAGAAGTTTACATACACTAAGTTGACTGTGCCTTTAAAACTTCTTATGGCTTAGATCCGGCTAACGGGATCGATGTGACAACAGCCAGTGAAAGTGCAGGGCGCCAAATAAAAAACAACAGAAATTCCATAATTAAAATTCCTCAAACATACAAGTATTTTACACCATTTTAAAGATAAACTTGTTGTTAATCCCACCACAGTGTCCGATTTCAAAAATGATTTACGACGAAAGCACACCAAGCGATTATGTTAGGTCTGCACCGAGTCACAGAAAAACACAGCCATTTTTCCAGCCAAAGAGAGGAGTCACAAAAGCAGAAATAGAGATAAAATTAATCACTAACCTTTGATGATCTTCATCAGATGACACTCATAGGACTTCATGTTACACAAATACATGTATGTTTTGTTCGATAAAGTTCATATTTATATCCAAAAATCTCAGTTTACATTGGCGCGTTACGTTCAGTAATGTTTTGCTTCCAAAACATCCGGTGATTTTGCAGAGAGCCACATCAATTTACAGAAATACTCATCATAAATGTTGATGAAAATACAAGTGTTATGCATGGAACTTTAGATAAACTTCTCCTTAATGCAACTGCTGTGTCAGATTTCAAAAAAGCTTTACGGAAAAAGCACACCATGCAATAATCTGAGTACAGCGCTTAGAGACCAAAACAAGCCATACAGATATCCGCCATGTTATGGAGTCAACAGAGGTCAGAAATAGCATTATAAATATTCACCTTTGATGATCCTCATCAGAATGCACTCCCAGGTATCCCAGTTCCACAATAAATGTTTGATTTGTTCAATAAAGTCCATCATTTATGTCCAAATACCTCCTTTTTGTTTGCGCGTTTAGTGCACAATCCAAACTCACGAGGTGCGAAAAGTCATATTACAGTTCGTAGAAACATGTCAAACGAAGTACAGAATCAATCTTTAGGATGTTTTTATCATAAATCTTCAATAATGTTTCAACAGGAGAATTCCCTTGTCTGTAGAAATGCAATGGAATGCAGGTCGATCTCACGTGAGCGCGCGTGATCAGCTCATGGCACTCTGCCAGACCCCTTACTCAATCAGTTCTCATTCCCCCCTCCTTCACACTAGAAGCCTCAAACAACGTTCTAAAGACTGTTGACATCTAGTGGAAGCCTTAGGAAGTGCAATATGACCCATAGACACTGTATATTCGACAGGCAATGACTTGAAAAACTACAAACCTCAGGTTTCCCACTTCCTGGTTGGATTTTTTGTCAGGTTTTTGCCTGCCATATGAGTTCTGTTATACTCACAGACATCATTCAAACAGGTTTAGAAACTTCAGTGTTTCCTATCCAAATCTAATTGTCAGGCATATGTGTATAGGTGGCAGGGAAGTATTTTAGTCTTGTAAAATGGAGTCTTTTAATAATGTCATAGTAACATGCTCCATAACACTAAACAGGAAAAAGTACATAAACAAATATGGGTACGAAGACCCGTCGCGCACCTATACAACAAAAACACTACACTGACAATAAACAATCTCTGACAAAGACATGAGGGGAAACAGAGGGTTAAATACACAACAGGTAATGAATGGGATTGAAAACAGGTGTGTGGGAAGACAAAACCAATGGAAAATGAAAAATGGATCAATGATGGCTAGAAGACCGGTGACGTCGAACGCCGAGCACCGCCCGAACAAGGAGAGGCAATGACTTCGGCAGAAGTCGTGACACTAATACTAAGAATTTGCGTATATTAGCAACTGGGCCTGAGTAGCAGGCAGTTTACTCTGGGCACCTTATCCATCCAAGCAACTCAATACTGCCCCCAGCCATAAGAAGTTAAACAGCTTGGAAAATTCCAGAAAATTATGTCAAGGCTTTAGAATCTTCTGATAGGCTAATTGATATCATTTGAGTCAATTGGAGGTGTGCCTGTGGATGTATTTCAAGGCCTACCTTCAAACTCAGTGCCACTTTGCTTGACATCATGGGACAATCAAAAGAAATCAGCCAAGACCTCAGAAAAAAAACTGTAGACCTGTAGATCTGGTTCATCCTTGGGAGCAATTTCCAAATGCCTGAAGGTACCACGCTCATCTGTACAAACAATAGTACACAAGTATAAACACCATGGGACCACGCAGCTGTCATACCGCTCAGGAAGGAGACGCGTTCTGTCTCCTAGAGATTAACGTACTTTGGGGCGAAAAGTGCAAATCAATCCCAGAACAACAGCAAAGGACACTGTGAAGATGCTGGAGGAAACAGGTACAAAAGTATCTATATCCACAGTAAAACAAGTCCTATATTGACATAACCTGAAAGGCCGCTCAGCAAGGAAGAAGCCACTGCTCAAATTCCGCCAATAAAAAGCCAGACTATGGTTTGCAACTGCACATGGGGACAAAGAACTTACTTTTTGGAGAAAAGTCCTATGGTCTGATGAAACACAAATAGAACTGTTTGGCCATAATGACCATCGTTATGTTTGGAGGAAAAAGGGGGAGGCTTGCAAGCCAAAGGACACCATCCCAACCGTGAAGCACGGTGGTAGCAGCATCATGTTGTGGGGGTGCTTTGCTGCAGGAGGGACTGGTGCACTTCACAAAATAGATGGCATCATGAGGAAGGGAAATTATGTGGATATATTGAAGGAACATCTCAAGACATCAGTCAGAAAGTTAAAGCTTGGTCGCAAATGGGTCTTCCAAATGACCCCAAGCATACTTCCAAAGTTGTGGAAAAATGGCTTAAGGACAACAAAGTCAAGGTATTGGAGTGGCCGTCACAAAACCCTGACCTCAATCCCATAGAAAATTTGTGGGCATAACTGAAAAAGTGTGAGCATACTATTGTTTGTACAAATGAACGTGGTACCTTCAGGCGTTTGGAAATTGCTCCCAAGGATGAACCAGCTCTGTCAGGAGGAATGGGCCAAAATTCCCCCAACTTATTATGGGAAGCTTGTGGAAGGCTTCCTGAAACGTTTGACCCAAGTTAAACAATTTAAAGGCAATGCTACCTTGAAATCAGACCAAGCCTCAACAGGAAGCCAGGGTTGAGAGGCTAGCACTGGATTAATATAATCAAATTCTCTGGGTTCTAGTCAAGATTCTAGCAGCCGTATTTAGCATTAACTGAAGTTTATTTAGTGTTTTATCCTGAAGAGTAGAGCATTGCAGTAGTCTAATCTAGAAGTGACAAAAGCATAGATTAGCTTTCTGCATAATTTTTGTACAAAAAAGTTTCAGATTTTTGCAATGTTACGAAGATGGAAAAGCTGTCCTTAAAATGTTCTTGGTATATTCGTCAAAAGAGAGATCAGGGTCCAGAGTAATGCCGACGTCCTTCAAAGTTTTATTTGAGACAACTGTACAACCATCAAGATGAATTGTCAGATCCAACAGCAGAGTCACACACCTCATGTAGCCTGGCCCATCGGCCTATTTGTTTTGATAACTTCTTAAAATTAAACACATTCATCTGCTTTACAACGGGTTTAGAGCCTAACTGGTATACACATGCAGCGCGTGAGTTTTAAGTTTTGGGGGGGGGGGGGAATTCACCATAAATATGCACCTTTATAATAAAAGCATTACATGCATAATTGCATTTGCACTCACTTTTTAGAATGGTGTTTTCCTGCTAATGGAACAGTTGCGCTTATAGCCTACAGCCGTGTACAACTAAAGTGACGTAAATAACTCTAAATGAAGCATGTAGAAGTACCTGTTTCTTTGTTAACCGCTCAACACAGAATAGCCGCCCTCAAATCGTTTGGAGACATTGTATTCTTCATACTATTAAATAATGCCACAGATTTGTATTTATATTCTTGTACCCCTTTTTCAATGTTGACTCATTGCTGCAACTCCCCAACGGGCTCGGGAGAGGTGAAGGTTGAGTCATGTCTCCTCCGAAACATGACCCGCCAAACCGTGCTCCTTAATCCGGAAGCCAGCTTTACCAATGTGTCGGAGGAAACACTATTCAACTGACGACGTAATCATCCTGCAGGCACCCGGCCCGCCACAAGGAGTCGCTAGAACGTACTGAGCCAAGTAAAGCCCCCTCGGCCAAACCCTCCCCTAACACAGACGACTGTGGGCCAATTGTGAGCCGCCCTATGGGACTCACGGTCACGGCCGGTTGTGACACAGCCCGGGATCAAACCCGGGTCTGTAGTGACGCCTCAAGCAGTGCCTTAGACCGCTGCACCACTCGGGAGGCCAATGCCATGGAATTCTAAGCAAATCTTGCCTGCTAAATGACTAGTATAGCCCACAACTAGTATAGCCCACAGCCATATGGCATAGCCAGATCAGGGCCTAACATAAGGACAACTCAGAGTATGCTATTCTGTTCTTCTGTAATAGACTACATTTTCTTCATATCATATTTCTTCAGACTAGTCTAAAATAAATAAGGGATTTATTGTGATGGTGTAGGCTATATTTCATGGATTTATTAAGACTTTTTAAAATGTAGATGTTCCAAAGGTCTGCATCAGTGGCTTGTAGGCTGCGCGTGGAAGCCAGGAAATGCTACATTTGTTTATGTTAATTAATGGTAAATGACCTTGAGACCAGCAGTTATTTGCTTGACAATCACCGGCTGACAAAATGTCATGATGTCCACAGCACTACTCATGACTGCTTAAAGGGGCAATCGGCAATCGCTACATCCATTTTACCCATTGATTCTTGAAGAATATAACTTATGTCTCATGAGCGTAGTTCAACAAGCCAAAATATAAGCTTGTTTTACTCCAATGTTTGTAAACAAGTTAATGTAAACAAACACTATATAGCCTAAAAAATGGTCAGTCCTTGCATCCATAGGTCTTTCTATGAATTTAGGAGTCGTTACATTTCTTCAGTCCCATCCCTTAGCTTTTTACCAAAACGGGTGGGGAGTACGTAGAACAAAAATATATCCCAATTCCCCAAGGGCAGTTATTGGGAACATTGCCCTGTGTAGGGTGCTGTCTTTCGAATGGGACGTTAAACGGGTGTCCTGATTCTCTGTGGTCACTAAAAATACCATTGCACCTATTGTAACCTGGCCCTCATACCATCATGGCCACCTAATCATCCCCAGCTTCCAATTGGCTCATTCATCCCCCCTCCTTTCCCCTGTAACTATTCCCCAGGTCATTGCTGTAAATGAGAATGTGTTCTCAGTCAACTTACCTGTTAAAATAAGGGTCAAATAAAACAAATGTGGTGTGGGAACCATTTCAGAGAAAACAAATTGTGTCAAAAACACAATTCATCCTCAGGTAGTTCATAAATGAACAACAGCCTTCCCTTATCTAATGACCCTTCTTCCTGTTTGCCATCTCTCTGAACAACACAGACAGGATATGAGAAATTAATATAATTGGGTGACTATCCAATGGGCATCCTACGGCAAGCCACATGGCCATATTTCATATTTTCAATCCACTCTGTGTCACTGTGGTCTATTTGGTCTTGCTTGACCATGTTTGACCATTGTGTCAGAACGTTGATCGATCAAATGTTAGTGTTGGTGCTCGCCTACTTCCAGCGTGGCCATTTCCTGTTTTCCCTTTGGTCCCTAGTGGTCCCTTGAACACCGTCAGAGCAGTAGCGCTGCCCCAAAGCCCTCTGAAGGACATTGCGGAATGGTCGGGCCTGTTAGACCCTCTCACCTTTTCCTCCATTGGCAGGGGGTGAAGAATATGTGTGCCCTGTGGGTACACCTCTGAAATGAAAATAGTAATTTCCTGTTTTGCATGGAATGAGCAATGCACACACACACACACATATTGAAAGTACTATATTCAGTTCCATGGAGGGGCAATATTGGTCTTGTTTACATGAGGATGTGCTGTAGCCTAGCTGGTGTCTTGCTGGAGTAGAAAGCATATTTGTGGTGATGATGATGAGTTTTAAGGGAATCTAGGCCCATGATTGGCAAAAGTGCGTAGTGGCTTATGGTTACATTGGTCCTACAGAGCAAGGCATTCCACTGAGTAGGACAACTCAGAAACCGCATGAGTGGTTATATTTTTATGTTCGTTCATTCATTTGTTCACTCGCTCGTCCATTCATGAACTCATTCATTCATTCACTTATCTCTCTCCAAACATTCAGATATTCAGTCGTTATTGTGTCCAAAAACCTCTCCCTCGTTTCAGCTTCAAGGCAGTAGACATTCTTTACAGACCCAGGTCGGTCACTATGTCCTCAGGCCTCCTTTATCTAGGGCACAGAGTCTCTCTCTCCCTTCCTCTCTCTCTCTCTCTCTCTCTCAGCAGTCTCTTGTGCTGAAGCATATACTCTTACAGTAATAAATAACCCCCTCCCCACCGCATGATTACATTACATACATCCACCATGCATTTAGCTAGTCTCCCACCTTGATACAGCAAGCTGCCTTATCTTGTGTAAAAGCGTTACTGTGCCGCACTGACCGTTTGTTTGGATATTCCCTTGGGGGCAAAATGTTTGCAGAGTTAGAATGACTATCTTATCAAATCTTCTATCTATGTCAGCGAAAGTGGCACTCACATAACCACAGCACATTCATTTTTGGACCACTTGTCATCCGTTCAATAAAAGCTTCCCATGCTATCATCCCAGCTCGGTGAGTCAATCTTGATGGCATAAAACTCTGCTCACCTGAGAACACACACACCCGATGGCATGAAACTCCTCTCAACTGAGAAGACACACACACTTCCCTCTTCCCCACACACAGTCAGACTGACACATCTCAGTGCATCATTATAATGAGTTGGAAGGTGGAGCCGCGTTGGCTTCCCTGTCTGTCGCGTTGGCTTCCCTGCCTCAGCCGCCACCGCCAGACAGATGTCAGAACAGTTCCTGTCGTCTCACTGCCTTGCCTGGCAGACTGCCACATAACACAGGCAGTCAGTCAGCCACTTTGTCACAGTTTCGGGACCTTTTGTATAATCTGGGATCTGTCACGCTGTCTGTCACGCGGTACGAACGTGCCTGTCTGTCAACAGGGCCAGTCGCAGCCTCCGAGGAGGCAGCAGCAGCCAACACAATGCACTCTTTATCCTCTAAAGTAAAAGTAAGGACAAGTAAAAAGAGAAACTCTGAAAGAAAGTAATAAAGACAGCGTCCTGGGGCCGTCTCTTTTCCCGAAATGTCTCTCCCATATAATTTGCAGGGCTGGAATTAGGAGCAGGAAAGACAGGAGGGTGTTCCCAGGCGGGGTCAGGGAGGAACGGTGGTGTTGACCATCCCACTATAGGAGAAATGCCTTCACTCCCCTGAGGGAGAAGACAGGGTTAGAGTAGAGTAGAGTAGAGCAGAGCAGAGCAGAGTAGAGGAGGGCGGCTGCTATCCAGATGTCATGGCCTCACCTCAAGCCTGAATGTGCCCCACGCTGTCTGTCTGCCTGGCTAGCTGTCTGGCAAACTGTCTGTCTGTCTTTTCGGTCTGTCCTTACCCTTACAGAAAAACCACATGATTTCACATGAAATTTCAACTGTGAACTCATGTAAAAATGTGTTTTTGGAACACTTTTCGCGTGTTGTTTTGTGTTATCACATCTTACTTTAAATGTTGTCACATGTTATCACCTTAACTTCACATACATGTAAGAGCATGTGATCACATGAATACGTGTTTTTGGAACACTTCACGTGTTCATGTGAAATTCATGTTTTGTTTTTTTCCGTATAAGGGCATGTCTTTCTGTCTGTCTGTCTTGCTGGCTGGTTTTCTGTCTGTCTGTCACCCAGGGCTTTAACAACCTGTGAGGAACAGAAAACAAGTGTCAGAGCCATCGCCACACGCTTTCATCTTAATCAAAACCATCAGAAGAGAGGAGTATAATAGAATAGATTATCATTCCCCAAGAGGGAGGGAGAGAGTGTCAAGCTGGATTGTCAAACTGTGACTCTTATTGAGACTACAGCATCTCAAACAGATTCCTGCTGCCGTGTTGGCTTCAGATTGGGAAGCAGACTTTTGTTTGCCCTATGAGGATCTGTTTTCTTGAATTATTTAAGATGACGGAAATCCTAATATCTACCAGATAGTGCACAAGAAATTAACCACAACAAAGTACTGTATGATGAATACCACATTCCTATGTGCCTGAGGGGTACTGTATGTCTGTTGGTTTACATTGGTCATTCTCTCTTCCCCTTTTCTTTATCTTATTTCAAATTTGATGTGAACTGGCATGTTCTGGTTCAGATATACAGTGGCTTGTGAAAGCATTCACCCCCTTGCCATTTCTCCGATTTTGCTGCCTTACAACCTGGAATAAAATTTTTAAAAAATGTGTGTGGGGGGGGGGTGTTGTATCACTTGATTTAAACAACATGCCTACCACTTTGAAAAAGCTAAATATTTTTTATTGTGAAACTAACAAGAAATAAGACACACAATAAAACAGAAAACTTGAGCGTACATAACTATTCACCCCCCCAAAATCAATACTTTGTAGAGCCACCTTTTGCAGCAATTACAGCTGTCTCTTATGGTATGTCTCTATAAGCTTGGCTCATCTAGCCACTGGGATTTTTGCCCATTCATCAAGGCAAAACTGCTCCAGCTCCTTAAATTCAGATGGGTTCCGCTGGTGTACAGCAATCTTTAAGTCATACTACAGATTCTCAATTGGATTGAGGTCGGGCCTTTTACTAGGTCATTCCAAGACATTTAAATGTTTCCCCTTAAACCACTCGAGTGTTACTTTAGCAGTATGCTTAGGGTAATTGTCCTGCTGAAAGGTGAACCTCTGTCCCAGTCTCAAATCTCTTGAAGACTGAAACAGGTTTCCCTCAAGAATTTCCCTGTATTTAGCATTATCCATCACTCCCACCAGTTTACCAGTCCCTGACGATGAAAAACATCCCCACAGCATGATGCTGCCACCACCATGCTTCACTGTATGGTGTTCTCGGGGTGATGAGAGGTGTTGGGTTTGTGACAGACATATCGTTTTCCTTGATGGCCAAAAAGCTTAATTTTAGTCTCATCTGACCAGAGTACCTTCTTCCATATGTTTGGGGTGTCTCCCACATGCCTTTTGGCGAACACCAAATGGGTTTGGTTATTTCTTTCTTAAGCAATGTATTTTTTCTGGCCACTCTTCCATAAAGCCCAGCTCTGTGGAGTGTATGGCTTAAAGTGGTCCTATGGATAGATACTCCAATCTCTGCGGTGGAGCTTTGCAGCTCCTTCACTTGCCTAGTCTGTGAGTTTTGGTGGGCGGCCCTCTCTTGGCATGTTTGTTGTGGTGCCATATTCTTTAAATTTTTAAATTATGGATTTAATGGTGCTCCGTGGGATGTTCAAAGTTTTGTATATTTTTTTATAACCCAACCCTGATCTGTACTTCTCAACAACTTTGTCCCTGACCTGTTTGGAGAGCTCCTTGGTCTTCATGGTGCCGCTTGCTTGGTGGTGCCGCTTGCTTAGTGGTGTTGCAGACTCTGGGGCCTTTCAGAACAGGTGTATATATAATGAGATCATGTGACAGATCATGTGACACTTAGATTGCATACAGGTGGACTTTATTTAACTAATTATGTGACTTCTGAAGGTAATTGGTTGCACCAGATCTTATTTAGGGGCTTCATAGCAAAGGGGGTGAATACATATGCACGCACCACTTTTCCGTTTATTATTTTTTATTTTTTGAAACAAGTTATTTTTGAAATTTCACTTCACCAATTTGGACTATTTTTGTATGTCCATTACATGAAATCCAAATAAAAATATATTTAAGTTACAGGTTCTAATGCAACAAAATAGGAAAAACGCCAAGGGGGATGAATACTTTTGCAAGGCATTGTAATAAGGTGGTTCAGATATACTCAGGTTATTCAGATATACTCAGGTGGTTCAGATATACTCAGGTGGTTCAGATATACTCAGGTGGTTCAGATATACTCAGGTTATTCAGATATACTCAGGTGGTTCAGATATACTCAGGTTATTCAGATATACTCAGGTGGTTCAGATATACTCGGGTTATTCAGATATACTCAGGTGGTTCAGATATACTCATGTGGTTCAGATATACTCATGTGGTTCAGATATACTAAGGTTATTCAGATATACTCAGGTTATTCAGATATACTCAGGTGGTTCAGATATACTCAGGTGGTCCAGATATACTCAGATGGTTCAGATATACTCAGATGGTTCAGATATACTCAGGCGGTTCAGATATACTCAGGTGGTGGCATGCTTGCTCAACCACAGGGTACAGTTTGAACAGAAGTCTCTAGAATGAGCCATAATAACAAACATATGACTGGGGCTGCACAGTAACTTAAACAGGTCAAGCTCTGAACCAGGAAACCAGACTGAGACCTGATGGTTAATAGCATGAGGGAGAGAGAGGCAGTGTGGTGATGAGATCCAATAAAGACACAACAGTCTGGCCATGAGTCTAAACCTATGGAAACATGTCTGAGCTGCCAAAAATGTACTGTATTGACATTACAAACCAGCAAGAGGAAGTCAGTGGGAAACACCAGAGCGGGAATGTTGAGACATTTTCTTGATTCACTTGTTGAGACTATTTCAGACTTTTCTCATGTCCTATGACAACTCACAGTGAGTGATACAGACAACATGTCAGTTATCATCAAAGGTGTTATTAACAGTTCTAATACAGGTATGTGAGTCAATAGGAAAGTGATATGCTTTAACCCTTTAGACCCCAATAGAATTCTAGAATGCTGCTGTAGTTTCTGAGAATTTTCGAGGTAAAACTCATTTTCTCACACATTTCAAACAAACAGACAGAGCTCAAAAACAAAGAACACGTGACAATGACAAGTTAACATACTTTTAAAGAGCACAACCTCTTCTTTTATATGACACCACATTCATGTCAATGTGGAGAATTAGATAATTAGAGGGAGCATACTTAAGGTCACACAGGGCACCAGATAAGACAGGAGAATTACACCAGATAAGACAGGAGAATTTCACCAGATAAGACAGGAGAATTTCACCAGATAGGACAGACTGACCCTAGCCCCGCAGCACATAGACTATTGCAGCATCGATACTGGAGGCTGAGATAAGGGGGGGCCCTGTCCGACGGGACCAACCAGGCGGGATATAACCCCGCCCACTTTGCCAAAGCAGCCCCCACACCACTCGAGGGAGATCACCAGACCACACACTTACTACCTTTAGTCAAAGCTGAGTATAGCCCACAAAGATCTCCTCCACCGCACAAGCCTGAGGGTGCGCAAAACCGAACAAGAAGATCACGTCAGTGACTTAACCCACTCAAGCCGAGTATAGAGGGAAAAAACCCTGGCACGACGTGTCTCACCCCTTCTAGGGATGGCATGGAAGAGCACTAGTAAGCCAGTGGCAGAGAATCCCAGTGGAGAGAGGGGAGCAAGGGCGTTTCGTCACTCCAGTGCATTGCCGTTCACCTTCGCACCCCTGGGCCAGATTTCACTCAATCATAGGACCTACTGAAGAGATGCGTCTTCAGTAAAGACTTAAAGGTCGAGAGTCTTTGTCTCTCACATGGATAGGCAGACCATTCCATACAAATTTAGCTCTATAGGAGAAAGCCCTGCCTCCCACTGTTTGTTTAGAAATTCTAGGGCCTGCGTCTTGTGACCGTAGCATACGTGTAGGTATGTAGGGGCAGGACCAAATCGGAGAGATAGGTAGGAGCAAGTCCATGCAATGCTTTGTAGGTTAGCAGTAAAACCTTGAAATCAGCCCTAGCCTTAACAGGAAGCCAGTGTAGAGAGTAATATAATCAACTTTTTGGGTTCTAGTCAAGATTCCAGCAGCCGTATTTAGCACTAACTGAAGTGTATTTAGTTGCTTTATCCGGATAGCCGGAAAATAGAGCATTGCGGTAGTGTAATGTAGATGTGACAAAAGCATTAGACTTCTGAAATGCTCTACTCTCCGGCTACCCAGATAAATGAAGGGTGTGGACTTATTGATTCATATGGCATATTTTGGGAGCTACTGTTTTAGCATTAAGACGATAAAGAAAATTGCACAATTGTTTTAGAAATTGGCTCCCACTCGTGCACTCGTTACAGTACCCAGATCCTCTAACGTTATTCCTTTACTCGCTTAAATAATGACAGATGGGCGGGCGGGTGGATGGATGGGTGTATTTTTCTTAAACACTGAAACGAGGGAAGTCTTCTTGTCAAAACAGGATGCTCATGCCTGTGGAGTCAGCTGTTGGCCCAAGCTGTGACCTAGCGTCCAATTCCTGTCTGTGTGCATCTGGACTTCCTGCGAGGCCTCTCTTCTGGGCAGGGACCGCCCGTTTCTCAGCTGTCAGACAGAATTCACTCAGAATTGAACAGTATTACAGAACTGTACAGGGAAACAGCTCATCAGCTTTAAAGGGCCAATGCAGCAATTTTTATCTCAATATCAAATCATTTCTGGTTAATAATTAAGTACCTTAATGTGATTGTTTTCAATTAAAATGGTCAAAAAGAAACAAAAGTAGCTGGCCTGAGCTCTATCCGACCAAAACAGGCAGACATTTCAGGAGGTCTTTCCAAACAGCTCTTACACTAAAAGGGCATTATCATAATTTTCACAATTTCACAGTATTATTCCAACCTCATAGTGTGTAAATATATATAAAACACAGGAAAATCACGTTTTTGTCTGCACTGGGCCTTTCAGTTTCTTAACAGGTCAACTCATCATTGGTTTGATTGATTGTGGGATTGTGTTAAGCGATGGGAAAGGTTTTCATTCGGATCCATATACTACTGTATTTCCATGTCTTCTTTCTATTCACGATGGCATTACTAAACTAATGCAAAAGTGAAACAATAGTTACAGTACAGGTATTCATTGTGGAAATATTTATTAATACCACAGTGCCTATTGGCCCCTGAATAACCGTGTTGTTTTCAGTTGGCTCTTGTCTCACGCCTGTTCCGTGTCATTGTACAGGAATGTTTTTGCGATATGGCGCTATTGAGGATAATTAACTTACTCGGGTACCATTTTTTTTAACGTTGGGAATCTCCCTGGAAAATGACTTTTAGTTCAGTTTCAGCGCTCGAGGTTCTCACACAGTTTCCGTCAAGCTACTTTAATTACCCCTTTTGGACTTTCTGAAACATTTTTTTTTTTTATACAAGAGCTCCACTCTTCATAGTACTCTTGAGTTTGATTTGTTGCTCTACCCAATGGACAGATCAGATCTATCTAAAGATAAATAGTTCTCTGCATCATCCCAAGCCAACTCTGTAATATTCTGCCCGAGTAAACTTTATTCCGACATAGGGCTTGACGAGTATCTTGGATGCCGCGTTATAAGATAGCTGACACTGAGCCAACGCTGAGTTGGTGAGTTGTTTCAAGCACATTCTCAACGAGCCCAAATGCAATAATATTGACTGTTTTTCCTCCGGCAGGTTTTCGCTGGCCCCTCATCCTATAAACCTACGACATATGTACCTTTTGGATGTCTGTGTCTCTCTGTTTCTGTTTGCGTATACAAACCTTATTGTCGACTTTCATGGAAAATCATATCGTGAGGGTAGAGCTACATTTGAATATAAACAAAACAATACATGGCTCTGTGTGTTTATGTTTCTGAACCTACCTCCATTTAAACTGTATCATATGTATATTTTGACATCTGTATCTCTATGGCTCCTGTCTTAATTGTACAGCTCTGTGTGTGTTTGTGCACAGAGGTGAAGGACTACGAGCCACCCTTCGGTAAGGTGAGGGAGCACCCGTGTGTGGAGAGTATGAAGGACAGCGTTCTCAGAGACAGAGGGAGGCCAGAGATCCCCAACAGCTGGATCAACCACCCAGTAAGTAACAAGGCCTGCTTTCATTATGCACTCACTGACGCATCCTTACACACATATAGGACTAAATACGCACACACACAAACACACACACGCACATACTGCAGGTGCATGATGCACACAAGCGCAGAATAATTATTGCATAATTTACTTGCGTATTCTTCTTCTTTTTTTTTTTTTTTTTACAATAACGAGGATTAAGTCGAAGTTGCCCCAATCACGGATATTTTTATATTTTTTTCATAGTATAATCTGATCTTAGATCTTTGATTAGGGCCAACTTCTCACTCTCTCTACTACTACTGCTGACTGCGTGTCTCTGTGCTCCACTGCGCCTCCCTCAGGGCATCCAGGTGGTGTGCGGCACCATAGACGAGTGCTGGGACCACGACCCCGAGGCCAGGCTAACTGCTCAGTGTGTGGCCGAACGCTTCAATGACATGGAGCACCCAGACAAGCTGTCTGGACGCAGCAATTCCGAGGAAAAGATCCCCCAGGATGTCTCTGTGACAGAGATTGAAGAGATTGAGAAGTAGGAAGTATGCCTCAGAAACTACAATGCCCCCTGCTGGGGAGGCTGATAACTGCAAGCAACCAAGCAGCTGAGAGAGATTCAAGTGGAGAGTCTGTGTATGTGCTCTGTGTATTTGTCCTGCTTGTGACTCCGAGGAGCAAACAGATTGGATGTGGTGGGTCATGCATGTAAAAGGTAACAAAACTGACCAATCAGAAAGGAAGTGATCGTGTTTTTAAAGATTTACAGCAGCTGCTCCAAAGACGGATCAAAGCCATGACTGGACTGGGGAAAATATACAGCTTTCGTAACTAAATGCTGTTTGCACTTTATTAATAGCTATGCATACCAAACTGTGTATATTCCGTTACTGTATATTCGTGATGACAATACAGTGCAGTTATAGGAAAGAGGGTTGCCAATGTGGAAAAGTGAGAGAGCAGTCAATACTGGTAACACTAATAACATCTTAGCCAGTTTTCGGACTGGGTGTTTTTGACATTTTTAAAGGTGGCATTGGATGACAAAAGGGACTGGAGGATGGCGCAATATAAAAAAAAAACAAGGTGAAAGTTTCATTTCATGGAAATGATAAAAAGGACCGAGCGATGAAATAGAAAATGATTCCAGGCCAATAAGCCCAGGGGGAAATGCTGATATCATATCCCAAGGACTATGAACTGTAAATGAAAGACTGAATTCAGCCCTAGATGAGAAAAAGGGGAATAGAGATATTACTCAGAGGAACCCGGAGCTATAAAAGAAAGTGTATTTAATCAACGGAGAATGATAAAGGGAATCAAGCTATCATAACAAAAGGACTGAACTGGAAGTACTGTACATGGAGTTTCTGCCCAGCAGTAACTGATACAAGACATTTAAATATAATGACAAGGAAGGGGACTTGATCCTTTCTCAATTAAAGATCTCTAAACCCTGTCTATGTATAATATTAAAAGCCTTCATTAAAGATTTTCAGTATTCTACTCTTTTAAAGATGGCGTCTTTTCATTTTCTTGGCGTAGGATTAAATGCTTCTATTTTTTCTTGCTGTCTTGTTATTCACCTCGACCTAACTTTAGGTCTGCGGTTTGATTAAATAACCTCAGGCAGGGCACGTCCATTCTCTTTTAGCCAAAGGGATACCGTGTCTTCAGCTTGATCTCTACCCACAGTGTTGAAGGCTCATAGTGTGTGGACTACTCCAATGTGTGTACTACTGCCGGACAGGATATTCAGTCAAACCGCATTACAGTAACATGTTCGTTCATTTCACTGCCACTCTGAAGTGGAGTTCTATTTCCTCTCGTCAGAGTTTCCAATGCTGTCACTGGTCTACCAGACTGTAACACAAGGCTCTCTTAATTTGGCTCAACCTTTAGGTCATATCAGGACATGTTTTTGGAGGCTGTATGCTGGTACTTGAATATTGCCAAAGTTCATTTCAACAGCAGTAAACATGAAAAACAGGTGACCTCCAATTCATGATTTATCCCCTGCCTGTTTAAACTACATTGCCTTTCACTGAATATAAAATTGCATGTCTGCACCTCTGTAGAACCACACTGTGAATGTGTGACAGACAGTTACTTATCCATGACTCCTTGGTGTTTGGGAGCTGTTTCTTAGGTTAGAGCAGGTTTAGAGCACTGAAACCTTCCTAGAAGCTGACAGACCTTTGACCCTTGATCCCATTCCCAGCCAATAGACTCCGTCAGACAGTGCAGGTATGTCTCTGCCCGGGCCTCCGCAGCAACTGCCCTGGTTTAACCTAACGTATGTCTGCTGTTCCCCGCGTCCCCTAGCAACGCAGTTGAAAACAAGCTCCCCTGCCAAGACAAGAACCGCCAACAAGGAGCTCACTGCCCGGACTCCCCTACAAATCATCTCTAATTGGGGAATGCACGTGAATTATCTGCTATAGCACCAACGAAGAGGCGGAGGGTGGGGTGTGTTCGCAGCCGCCGCCTTGCTAAATTCAAGGTTAGAAGCCTCTGCTCTCAAGCTATCAATTAGAAATTGGCAAGTGAGAACTCGTAGCTTTGAAGTGCAGTCCTATTATATTTAAGCTATATAAATGGAGGCCAGGCTAAATTCTCCCTCCAAAATACATTTACATACAGGCTGAGTAAAAGGCCTACTGAAAAATGTATACAGCTGTGAAATGAACTGACTGGACACACACTGGTTGAATCAACGTGGTATCCACGTAATTTCAATGACAAAACATGGAACCAATGTGGAATAGACGTTGAATTGACGTCTGTGCTCAGTGGGAATGCAGTTGGAGGGTATCAGAAGAACATTTATATTCCTAGACCCTCTGTTTATTGGGTGTGTTTCTGTGAATGTTATATAGCACCCCTGGCACTGTCACCGTGTGGGCTGAACTACAGACATTACAAATTGGAATCTGGACTAAGCCTGAGGCTATTACACAGATGACAAATGATTAACTGTTTTTCATTAAGAATGGGCCAGATGGAACCCAAACATAAGTTTAGCATGCATTTTTCAATATCAAAATAATGTTTGCTATGCTAAATATGCTGAGGCACTGAGGCAGGTGAACACAATCCTCTCTGGAGCTTAAAAATACAGTCTGAGCCACTAAAAGACTAAAGAGGATGTTTTTCCCACTGACAAAAACATTTGTTTATCTTACCAAAGGGGGAAAAAAGGAACCTCTTTGATTTAGTGCCAGGTCCAAATAAGCTTTTACTCTTTACCTCATGAGCCACAGAGTATTGGCATGGATCCCCAGAACAATTATGTTCGGCTGGGGAGAAAAACAGCCATAACATCTGGAATGGTACACTCCCTCACTGTCTGGTTCTGGGAAAGCTGCTAAGCATCTCCTTCGGACAGAGCGCATCCCAAATAGCATCATATTCCCCATATAGTGCACTACTGTTGACCAGAGCTCTTTGGGATGCCGACTATTTCTGAAGTAAATCCTCTCACCCCGTGTGCGTTGCTTGGTCCATCAACATGAAGACTTCTTTGAGTCAGTGAAACCTGTTGCATGTATCTGCCTTGTTACTGACTACATCTCGAAGTTGGCATGCTGCCCTGAGAAGAGGATCTATTGACGGTACTACGTTGATTGATGCTTTATGGGAAACTGTCTTAACTTTACTGCAGCATAGGTGTTTGATGCCGTATTTGTTATAGGGCTTTGTATTCTTTTTAGTACGGAACTGACAGAATAAATAAGAGTTACGGTTAAGGAGATGCTTGTACTTAAATAGCTTGCACTTAATTATGAATGGATGAACGAATGAATGAACGAATGAATGAACACGTCATTGTCCCATAGGGAAATTTGAATGCCTGTGTTGTTGCCAGACACATTTCCCTATGGGACAATAAAGTATTCATTCATTCATTCACTTGTTCATTTATCAAAACTGAAGCGCAAGCTATTTATGTCCAAGTTTCCCCTTAACCGTAACCATGACCCTTACTTAGTCCACCAGCCAGTTACATATTTAAAGAATACAAAAAGTGTCAGTGAAGAGTGAAATAAAGTGCTAAACCGAAATGATTGTTCCCTTTTTGTTTTGCACTTTATACTGGCAAAAAAAAGTTTCATTAATATTTTAGCATTTCGGCCTCCTTGGCTCCTTTTATGCTTTAAAAAATATATATATATGGTTTGCTTGCAAGTAACTATTGTTGAACCCTACAACTTACCTATCTATATCTATCTATTCCTCATGTTAACTAATGTAAAAAATAAACACATGTGCTTTAATATAAATGTATATATATATATATTTTTTTTAAATATACTATGTCAATCTATTTTCTGTTGCTAAATAGTCTGAACAGTTGCCAGTAAGGCAGGCAAGCAGTTTTGATATAATAATACGGCATAAACCATTGCATTCAAAGGGCATTTTGTTTGACATATCAGAGCAGCTTTATTTAGCTCCCGGCACCTTGTTTTGAGATCTGTGTTCACAAACTTTGGCGTCTGTAGTCTGGCCAGCAGACAAAAGCAATGGTCATTTTAGGCTGAAAATAGGCCTACAGCTAGTCGATCATGTATCAGGGTAATATTGGGTTGACGAAAATGGATGACCCACGAACGTGCAAATAGTTCTGTGCGCCAGTGTGTGCAACAAACCTAACCAAACTATGAAAGATAGCAACCTAGCAATAAAGGGAAACATTTGGAAGCGATGACTCAGCAAGAATTTAAATACTCTTTGCACCCTATGCTTTATCATATGAATATTACTTTATGTGTTCCTTTATCAATCAGCATCACACATTTTTCTGTACCACATTCCCGAAACATGTTGAAGTAGCCTTAAAGCCTTCACTGACTGAGGACTTTCATAGTGAGAATAATAAAACATGTAAATGTGCTTATATATAATTCAGTAATCGATGCAGGACATTAATCAACGCAATATTCATAGCAAGTATAATTATTTCATTATGAAATTTGATTGAGGATATTCTTCTTGTAATGTGTATTTCACCCAATAGAGGGCACAGTTGTCCTATTAGACATTTCCAAATATCTAAAGCATCAGCAGAAGATGTTGTTTAAACACAGTAGTACATGCCTCATTAATTGGCAGGAAAATAAAATTACTGTATCCTGTTTGTATATACGGCATTGTGTGCATTTCCATGACTTGCATATGTCTCATGAATTAGTATTAACGTAGGGGCTGAGGTAGAGAGAAATGAAAGACGTTTTCAATTCTAAATGTCTTACTCAGCCACTGACTGACCAACCAAACAAACACTGGAGTCATTCTGTGTCCTGGTGAGTCATAATTGGAATGGCACCCTTTGGCACATACTGATGTAAACACACACATACACACACACGCACACACATACACACACACGCACACACACACACACACACACACACACACACACACACACACACACACACACACACACACACACACACACACACACACACACACACACACACACACACACACACGCACACGCACACGCACACGCACACACACACACGCACATATATCACACACACACACAGAGAGGGACACTGTTTTTTTCAGTATTACATCACCATGCAATTCCACTTACCCTTTAACATTGCTGCCGGGCACAGTATAATATTTCACATAAATGAATGATAACTCTTTGCATAAGAGTTGCTGAAATGCGAAACCCATCACTCTATACTCCCAGCCCTCCAATCACAGTGTTCACTAACCCGATTAACCCTTTGAGTGGGTGGCAAGAGAGGGCATGGAAACAAACACTCGGCCAAAACACAATTTCTTCACATTTCTGCTGATGTAATGCCAAGCACAGCAGGAAACAAGCTAAGGCCAAATCTGCAATCATCCAGACATGGGGTTACCATGGCAACTCGTTGTACATCATCTGTCATAGCAAGCTGATGTACTGTATGTGTTGGTGAGAGTAACAAACAACCGCAGTGAAGCTCGATCAAGAGTGGGGAGGACAGCGTACACAAATAATTATAGCACAGTACAACTGAATATCAACTCAGCTTTCAGCTGCTCAGTCAATAAAACGAGTGAGACTGATATTTTATATACAGTGGGGAGAACAAGTATTTGATACACTGCCGATTTTGCAGGTTTTCCTACTTACAAAGCATGTAGAGGTATGTAATTTGGTGAGAAGGCAACAACTGTTGGCGCAATTATTAGAAAATGGAAGAAGTTCAAGATGACGGTCAATCGCCCTCGGTCTGGGGCTCCATGCAAGATCTCACCTCGTGGGGAATCAATGATCATGAGGAAGGTGAGGGATCAGCCCAGAACTACACGGCAGGACCTGGTCAATGACCTGAAGAGAGCTGGGACCACAGTCTCAAAGAAAACCATTAGTAACACACTACGCCATCATGGATTAAAATCCTGCAGCGCACGCAAGGTCCCCCTGCTCAAGCCAGCACATGTCCAAGCCCGTCTGAAGTTTGCCAATGACAATCTGCATGATCCAGAGGAGGAATGGGAGAAGGTCATGTGGTCTGATGAGACAAAAATAGAGCTTTTTGGTCTAAACTCCACCTGCCGTGTTTGGAGGAAGAAGACGGATGAGTACAACCCCAAGAACACCATCCCAACCGTGAAGCATGGAGGTGGAAACATCATTCTTTGGGGATGCTTTTCTGCAAAGGGGACAGGACGACTGCACCGTATTGAGGGGAGGATGGATGGGGCCATGTATCGAGAGATCTTGGCCAACAACCTCCTTCCCTCAGTAAGAGCATTGAAGATGGGTTGTGGCTGGGTCTTCCAGCATGACAATGACCCAAAACACACAGCCAGGGCAACTAAAGAGTAGCTCCGTAAGAAGCATCTCAAGGTCCTGGAGTGGCCTAGCCAGTCTCCAAACCTGAACCCAATAGAAAATCTTTGGAGGGAGCTGAAAGTCCTTATTGCCCAGCGACAGCCCTGAAACCTGAAGGACCTGGAGAAGGTCTATATGGAGGAGTGGGCCAAAATCCCTGCTGCAGTGTGTGCTAACCTGGTCAAGAACTACAGGAAATGTATAATCTCTGTAATTGCAAACAAAGGTTTCTGTACCAAATATTAAGTTCTGCTTTTCTGATGTATCAAATATCATGCAATAAAATGCAAATTAATTACTTAAAAATCCATCCCTGAGACCGGGTGTGGTAACACGTATGTTTAGTAAAGATGTTAGGTCCAGTGGGACTTTTTTGGTTAAAAGGGCTTTATAAATGAAAACAAAGCAATGTATCAACCTAAATTACATCAAAGAGGGCCAACCAACTTTCTGGTAGAGAATGCAGTGATGAGTACTAAAATTGTCGCCCGTAATCAAGCACAGTTGCGCTATGATAAACTGCATTTAACGGCTTTAATGAAGTGGCAGCTCCGTTCATATAGATGATGTCGCCGTAGGCTAGGACGGATAGGAACGTCGACTGAATAATCTACTTTTTTTGCGAGTGGCAGGACCTATTTCTAAAGAAGAAGCCCATTTTTAGTCTCAGCTTCTTAACGAACCCATCATCTAAGATTTATAAAAGACAGCTTTTCATCTATCCAGATGTCCAGATATTTGGACACCATCCAAAGTATACAGTGATTTTGGAAAGTATTCAGACCTCTTGACTTTTTCCACATTTTCTTACGTTACAGCCATGTAATGGATTAAATCGGGGGGGTTTTCACTCATCAATCCACACACAATATCCCATAATGACATAGCAAAAACAGGTTTTTAGAAATGTTTGCAAATTTATGAAAAACAAAAAACTTAAATATCACATAAATACATTGAAATTCAGACCCTTTACTCGGTACTTTGTTGAAACACCTTTGGCAGCGATGACAGCCTCAAGTCTTCTTGGGTATGATGCTTCAAGCTTGGCACACCTGTATTTGGGGAGTTTCTCCCATTCTTCTCTGCAAATCCTCTGAAGCTCTGTCAGGTTGGATGGGAAGTGTCGCTGCACAGCTATTTTCAGGTCTCTCCAGAAATGTTAGATCGAGTTCAAGCCCAGGATTTTTCTGGGCCACCCAAGGACATTCAGAGACTTGTGCCGAAGCCACTCCTACGTTGTCTTGGCTGTGTGCTTAGGGTCGTTGTCCTGTTGGAAGGTGAACCGTCACCCCAGTCTGAGGTCCTGAGTGCTCTGGAGCAGGTTTTCATCAAAGATCTCTCTGCACTTTCCTCCGTTCATCTTTCCCTTGATCCTGACCAGTCTCCCAGTCCCTGCCACTGAATAACATACCCACAGCATGATGCAGCCACTACCATGATTCACCGTAGGGATGGTGCTAGGTTTCCTCCAAACGTGACGCTTGGCATTCAGGCCAAAGAGTTCAACCTTGGTTTCATCAGACCAGAGAATCTTGTTTCTCATTGTCTGAGAGTCCTTTAGGTGCCTTTTGGGAAACTCCAAGCGGGCCGTCATGTGCCCTTCACTGAGAAGTGGCTTCCTTCTGGCCCCTCTACCATAAAGGCCTGATTGGTGGAGTGCTGCAGAGATGGTTGTCCTTCTGGAAGGTTCTCCCATCTCCACAGAAGAACTCTGGAGCTCTGTCAGAGTGACCATCAGGTTCTTGGTCACCTCCCTGACTAAAGCACTTCTCCCCCGATTGCTCAGTTTGGCTGGGTGGCCAGCTCTAGGAAGAGTCTTGGTGGTTCCAAACTGGAGGCCACTGTGTTCTTGGTGGACTGTCAATGCTGCAGAATGTTTTTGGTACCATTCCTTTTGTAAATAAGGTATTTAGTTTTTTTTATTTGTAATACATTTGCAAACATTTCTAAAAACGTGTTTTCGCCATGTCCTTATGGAGTATTGCATGTAGATTGATGAGGAACATGTTTTATTTGATCAATTGTAGAATATGGCTGTAACGTAAGAAAATGTGGAAAAAAGGAAGGGTACTGAATACTTTCCGAATGCACTGTGTATACTTAAATCATCAGAGTTATTTTTATGTGCTCTAGAGAACAACATATACTTAGTCTTACTTGCATTCAATACTAATTTCAGGTCAATAAAGTTTTTCTGTAATACAATTAAGGCAGAATGTAGTTCAGATAGAGCCTGGTCAACCCTGGAGGCATTAGCACACAACAGTATTATCGGCATACAACTGCAAGATACAATTTGCCACAGACAAGTCGATATTGTTGATGTAAAAAAGTAAAGGACGAATCGACCCCTGTGGGACACATTTGGTAATATCCAGGAAACCTGATTTAACACCACCAGTAGATACACATTGAGTTTTATCTGTCAAGTAATTTTTAAAGTAGTTACATGCAGCCTGGTCCAGGCCAATTGAGTTAGCAGTGAGTGATCAACACTATCAAAATACTTTGACAGGTCAATGAAGAAGGCAGCGCAATGTTGCCTTTTATCCATACAGTTAACCACATAATTTACAACTAGCAGCAGAGATAGTGCTATGACCTGGTAGAAAACCCGACTGATGTACAGTACCAATCAAAAGTTTGGACACCAACTCAAGGGTTTTTCTTTATTTTTACCAGTTTCTACATTGTAGAATAATAGTGAATACATCAAAACTATAAAATAAAACATATGGAATCATGTTTGCCAGCAGCATACCACCCTGCATACCACTGCTGGCTTGCTTTGAAGCTATGCAGGGTTGGTCCTGGTCAGTTCCTGGATGGGAGACCAGATGCTGCTGGAAGTGGTGTTGGAGGGCCAATGGCAGGCACTCTTTCCTCTGGTCTAAACAAATATCCCAATTCCCCAGAGCAGTGATTGGGGACACTGCCCTGTGTAGGGGTGCCGTCTTTCGATTGGGACGTTAATCGGGTGTCCTGACTCTCTGAGCTCATTAAAGATCCCATGGCACTTATCGTAAGAGTAGGGGTGTTAACCCCGGTGTCCTGGCTAAATTCCCAATCTGGCCCTCAAACCATCACAGTCACCTAATAATCCCCAGTTTACAATTGGCTCATTCATCCCCCTCCTCTGAGAACGTATTCTCAGTCAATTTACCTGGTAAAATAACAGATAAATAAATCAAATGTAGTAACCAAAATAGTGTTAACCAAATCTAAATATATTTTATATTTGAGATTCTTCAAAGTAGCCACCCTTTACCTTGATGACAGCTTTCCACACTCTTGGCATTCTCTCAACTAGCTTCACCTGGAATGCTTTTTCAACAGTCTTGAAGAAGTTCCCACATATCCTGAGCACTTGTTGGCTGCTTTTCCTTCACTCTGCAGTCCAACTCATCCCAAATCATCTCAATTTAAAATCTCAAATATATTTGGATTTGTTTAAACACTTTTACTACATGATTCCATATGTATTATTTCATAGTTTTGATGTCTTCACCATTATTATACAATGTAGACTGATACTGTACATTTAGAAAACATTTAAAAGATAATAAGGATCTTAGCTGAGAATGAATCCCTCTAATATTTTAACTAGGCAAGAAAGTTTAGAAATAAGAAGATAATTAATAATATTAATAATATGATCTCCCCATAGCGATAGGATCATATGATGTTTAGTTGATGCTCTTCTAGGCATTGCCTCAGGCTTGTGCTGCTGTATAGCAGTGCAAAGACAGTTAGGTAGAAAAGCTACAAATCGTAAGTTAGTTGATTTGCCATTAGGATAAGACTCCCAGTCAGCCCGAACCCAGGAGAAACAGAGATGCGAAACAGATGATTCTACAGAATTAAGAGCCATAAGCCCAGTTCTTCGTTTCAGACATGTCTCTTTGTTTGAATGGGGTCAGAGGATGGAGGGATGAAGGAGAAGATGAGCGAGAGTGCTGCCACTTCCTCTGTCTGTGTGGACTATCAAGTTAATGTGGCTTGTACAGTCACTTGAATAGAGAAAGGACTTACCAAGAACACAGTCGTTGCATCATTAATTAAATGCCCCCACAGTCTACAAGCAGGTGACACAGCAGCACTGCTGTGAGGGAATGGTATCATGTTATCACTTTCGGCCACTGCGTTCTCGTGTCACAGACGCATAGTCACTGGTGAATTCACTGCCTAGCAGCCAGTCTTGTTGGCAGACAGCCTAACCCCCCCCCCCCTCCCTCCCCCCGCCCTTCTTCTTTCCATCGCTCCCTCCCTCATTTTCTCCATGAGGCCGGCTCAGTTTAACTTCATTTCAGAGATGTGAATGGTGCACTGTGAGACGGCGGAGCTAGGGCAACCGGGGAAGAAATGATTAGACACAGCAAGGCCATCGTGGCACGGTCTGGGCCGAGGGCTGCTCGGTATTGAGTCTCAGTTGTTGCATGGCTTTTTGATAACACTGTTTTTTTTACAGACCCAGGCCTGCAGGTTATTCTGACTACACATCGTGAGAATACTTTTTTATTAGAAACCTGGAAGAGGAGTGGTCGGTTTCAAGAATGTATTGTGAATTTGAACCTTGAATTAACCTCTACAATCCTACATTTTGTATCATTGTGGGAAGGCACATGACACATTCTTTCACTGTCAGCTAAGGAAAGACAGAGGAAAGGTAGAGGAAAAGTAGGCTGAAGGGTTCATTCATGTATTGTGTCTTTGCTATGTATTATTCTCTTTGACCTCTAGAATGGCCTAAAGGGGCCCCCTTGTGGCCACTTAAATATTATGCGTTCCTAATACAGGTAACTACCCCAATACAATACACTTGCACACAAATTGCTTATTGCCTTCTGGCTGAAACCTTCTCTGTTTCATTACGGTCAATACACCTTCACTAACAACCTTGCTTCCACCTCTTGCTAACAGTCTGGTTTGTGATATCCTACTGATTAAATGTCTGAGGTCAATTACATGTTAGCTGACAATGCTATCATTCATTCACATTCTTTTTCTATATCATTGACATTGACTTTAGGGTGAAATTTGACCTTAAGGCCCCCATGCAGTCTTTGTAATTTCATTTTTTTATCATCACTATATGTCTAATAAATCACTGTATGTGTTAATTTAATGAGAATAACTATACAATCATTTATATCCCTAAACCTCCTTTGGCCCTTGAAATGCTCATTCTGATCTTGTGGGCATTAGGAAACAAATGTGAATATATTTGCAATACCAGTCAAAAGTTTGGACACACCTACTCATTCAAGGGTTTTTTATTTTAAATATTTTCTACACTGTAGAACAATAGTGAAGAAATTAAAACTGTGAAATAACACATTTGGAATCATGTAGTAACCAAAAAAGTGTTAAACAAATCGAAATATATTTTATATTTAAGATTCTTCAATGACAGCTTTGCACAATCTTGGCATTCTCTCAACCAACTTTATGAGGAACGCTTTTCCAACAGTCTTGAGGGAGTTCCCACATATGCTGAGCACTTGTTGGCTGCTTTTCCTTCCAACTCATCCTTAACCATCTCAATTGGGTTGAGATCGGGTGACTGTGGAGGCCAGATCATCTGATGCAGCACCATCACTCTCCTTATTGGTCAAATAGCCCTTACACAGCCTGGAGGTGTGTTTTGGGTCATTGTCCTGCTGAAAAACAAATTATATTCCCACTAAGTGCAAACCAGATGGGATGGCATATCGCTGCAGAATGCTGGAAGCCATGCTGGTTCAGTGTGCCTTGAATTCTAAATAAATGTCAGTGTCACCCGCAAAGCACCCCCACACATCACACCTCCTCCTCCATGCTTCACGGTGGGAACCACACATGCAGAGATAATCCGTTCACCTACTGTGCATCTCACAAAGAGACAGCGGTTGGAACCAAAAATCTAAAATTCGGACTCATCAGACCAAAGGACAGATTTCCACCAGTCTAATGTCCATTGCTCATGTTTCTTGGCCCAAGCAAGTCTCTTCTTCCTATTGGTGTCCTTTAGTAGTGGTTTCTTTGCAGCAATTCGACCATGAAGGCCTGATTCACGCAGTCTCCTTTTGAACAGTTGATGTTGACGTGTCTGTTACTTGAACTCTGTGAAGCATTTATTTGGGCCGCAATCTGAGGTGCAGTTAACTCTAATGAAATGATCCTCTACAGCAGAGGTAACTCTGGGTCTTGCTTTCCTGTGGCGGTCTTCATGAGAGCCAGTTTCATCATAGCGCTTGATGGTTTTTGCAACTACACTTGAAGAAACTTTCAAAGTTCTTGAAATGTTCTGTATTGACTGACCTTCATGTCTTAAAGTAATGATGGACTGTTGTTTCTCTTTGCTTATTTGAGCTGTTCTTAACATAATATGGACTTGGTCTTTTACCAAATAGGGCTATCTTCTGTATACCACCCATTCCTTGTCACAACACAACTTATTGCCTCGAACACATTAAATTTACTTTTGACAAGGCACACCTGTTAATTTAAATCATGTAAAGGTGACTACCTCATTAAGCTGGATGAGAGAATGCCAAGAGTGTGCAATGTTGTCATCAAGGCAAAAAGTGGCTACCTTGAAGAATCTGAAATATTAATTATATTTTGATTTGTTTATCACTTTTTTGGTTATTACATGATTCCATATGTGTTATTTTATAGTTTTGATGTCTTCAATATTATTCTACAATGTAGAAAATAGTAAAAAAATAAAGATAAACCCTTGAATGAATAGGTGTGTCCAAACTTTTGACTGGTACTGTACATACACAGCCCTGATTGGCTGATAGGATGGTCTAGAGACCACCCCCTTACCCAAATGAACAGTTATCGGTCTATTATAATCAGATCACATTGTGACATCATGATGTGGGCCAAATGTTCCATCCCTATCAGACCTCAGGATAAGACCCAGATACAGACCGTTCGAAAGTCATAAAAGTTTATTACAAAAACAGGGGGCAGACAAATGACAGGTCAAGGGCAGGCAGAGGTCAGTAATCCAGAGCAGTGTCCAAAAGGTACAGAGCGGCAGGCAGGCTCAAGGTCAGGGCAGACAGAGGTCAGTAATCCAGGGCAGTGTCACAAGGTACAGAACGGCAGGCAGAATGGTCAAACCGGGAAAACTAGAAAACAGGGACTAGAGAGGAAAAACAGGAGTACGGGAATAACGCTAGTAGGCTTGACGAGACACACAGAAAACACAGGTATAAACGCACAGGGGACAATGGGGAAAATGGGCGACACCTGGAGGGGGGTGGACACAAGCACCTGTCACACCCTGACCTGAGATATCTCTGTTTTCTTTATATTTTGGTTAGGTCAGGGTGTGATTAGGGTGGGTACGCTAGTTTTTGTATTGTATCGTTTTTTTTTGTATGTCTTGGGTTTTTGTAGGTCTAGGTGATTTGTATGTCTATGGTGGCCTGATATGGTTCCCAATCAGAGGCAGCTGTTTATCGTTGTCTCTGATTGGGGATCATATTTAGGTAGCCATTTCCTTTTCGTGTTGGTGGGATCTTGTCTACGTGTAGTTGACTGTCAGCACCTATTTGTATTGTTCGTTTTGTTAGTTTGTTCAGTATTTCATTCTTTAAATAAATATGAATGTACGCATACCACGCTGCGCCTTCGATCCTTTTAATGAACGTGACAGAAGATCCCACCAAAAATGGACCAAGCAGCGTGTTCAGGAGGAATGGACCTGGGAGGAGATTTTGAATGGAGCAGGACCCTGGACGCAGGCTGGGGAGTATCGCAGTCCTAAGGAGGAGATAGAGGCAGCGAAAGCAGAACGGCGATATTACGAGGAGTTGTACCAACGAGACAAGCATGAGAGGCAGCCCCATAAAACATTTGGAGGGGGCACCGTGGGGAGCGTATGACTGGTCAGACACTGTGTTACGCAGTGATGCGCATGGTGTCTCCAGTTCGCATTCATAGCCCGTTGCGCTCTATTCCAGCTCCTCGCATTTGCCAGACTAGAATGGGCATCCAGCCAGGATGGATGGTGCTGGCTCAGCGCTCCTGGTCTCCAGTACACCTCCTTGGACCAGGATATCCTGCGCCAGCTCTGCGTACTGTGTCTCCGGTGCGTCTGCACAGCCCAGTGCGTCCTGTGCTAGCGCCCCACAATTGCCGGGCTCAGGTGAACATCCAGCCTAGGACGCATTGTGCCAGCTCTGCGCTCCAGATCTCCAGTGCACCTCCACAGTCCAGTACGTCCTGTGCCTGCTCCCCGCACTCGCCCTGAGGTGCGTGTCTTCAGCCCGGTGCCACCTGTACCGGCACCATGCATCAGGTCTCCAGTGCACCTCCACAGTCCAGTACGTCCTGTGCCTGCTCCCCGCACTCGCCCTGAGAGGCGTGTCTTCAGCCCGGTACCACCAGTGCCAGCACCACGCATCAGGTCTCCAGTGCGCCTCCACAGTCCAGAGCTTCCGGCGACAGTTCCCAGTCCAGAGCTTCCGGCGACAGTTCCCAGTCCAGAGCTTCTGGCGACGTTTCACAATCCGGAACCTCCAACGACGGGCCACAGTCCGGAACCTCCAACAATGGGCCACAGTCCGGAACTTCCACCTACGTTCCACAGTCCGGAACCTCCGGCGACGGTTCCCAGTCCGGGGTCTCCAGCGACGGTTCCCAGTCCAGGGCCTCGGGCGATGATCCCGAATAAAAATCTAAAGTTCAATGTGTTTCCATCGCATTTTCAACTCTAGTTTTGTCACAAAAACGTATGCGTTAAATAGCAAATGTGCCTACTCTGGTCAGCTCTCAGATCCAGTGCAGGTAGGCTGTGCAGGTTGGATAGTCTACATGATGAGATTACTATGAATAAGAGCGAGAATATTTGTATTTGTCAAACGGCAGTCAAGCATCAACCACCAATCATCAGAAGACCCTCGTTATTTGTTGGAAAGGAGCATCAAGATCACTGTGCACTTTCACCACCCTGTGAAGTTCATCATAACTTATTTCAGCTGTAGCCTACTACACTGCATGGTTTTCCAAGTCGTAGTGGGAGGACCCCACACTGTGTCATCGCGTGACTCCAAGTTTATTTCGATATGATGGTGGTTATATCAATATTTGCTCATAAAGGCGTTTCCACTGCCATTTCTCACGTAATTAATTTGACAGACACAAAAGGTTCCCACTATGTCGAACGAACAAATGATCATTTTTAAAATTGTACCAAAACTTCCTGTTTCCGTCACAGCTGTCGTGATTTTATTTTTCTGGTATGACTTTACTCGCATAAAACCTGTGGATGGAAACTTGGTTAGAGTGTGGAAATATAATGAAAAAACAGAAAAATCATGTTTTAATTGCACTGCCCCTTTAAAACCGACATGGAACCTGTTTGGATCATTTGTCATCATGATTGATGTAATTCAGTGGAGCAGTCTTCTGCTCTTCTTGTATAGAATATTGCTGCCAGAATATTGATGTCTAGTTTTGGGGGTGTCACCCAAGTAACATCCCATAAATCTGTTGTTTTTCAAATTAAATGGCAAGCGTTTGGAAGCTCAAGAATGTCAGAGCGAGGCTATTTGTCAGCCGAGGCAGCTTGGAAATTGGGAGGCACACTTGTTTTCAACATCTGAATCCTAGTTTTGTCCGTGGAATGATGTCAGGCGAAGTTCAACTATTTTTCACATGTAAAGTTTCTCATTCCTGAATTGCCGGCCATCAACCTCAGGAGGCATCATGGGAAGCAGCTAGGTCCTAAAGACCTTTTAGTATAGGAAGGCTTTTTGTTAATAGCTGTGTTCTGTAGTGTCCTCGGTCTTTGAAGCATCAGCTGTGTTTTTGTTTCAGTTGCCCTGACTAGCTGTGTTATTATTAATATAGTTTGAAATGCAGTTGCATGCTTGATCTTGACCAGAACAAATTGTTTAAAGGACATTACAATTTAAAAGTAAAGCTTCTCAGATCTTTTCAGTCCTCAATCGTGGTCTTTTGGAACCCTTTTTTCTAAGAGCGTATAGTACTCCTAACTAACACAGCCCATTTTGGGGATGGCTGATATGATATTGCAAGTATGTCTTGGCATGTCGGGCAAGGCAGAGTCCGTGGTCTCACATTGTCGGCCTACTACTATGCAAAGTGCTGTAAATCTGTCCAAGTGAGACTATAGTCAACGTGACTCACTCTCAGACATACACACTTTCAGAGCAAATTTGCCCGCTTATGGTTGAGTGCAAGAATGAAAGCTGCCAAACAGGGTTAAGACAGTTGATACCCACATATTAACACCAGAGCTCCTTTGGCTTCCTGCCCCCTTTAACACCACTTTGCATAACCAAAGGTTGTTTGTGTTAAAAGGAAATGAACAATGCTTTGGCGAAATTGAATTAGTATTACGTTGCCATAGAAACAAGATTTTCATTTGGGCAGGATTAATAGAGCATTAATACACTTGTATTTATTATTGAACCGGTTCCTACCTTTGTAATACATGAGCAGAACCCAACTGTAGGTTGACTATGTGAACGTGTTGAAGAGGACACAACAATGGCTTGCATTTTTCTGTTGTGTCTGTCTCTATTTGATGCATTTTTACCTTGTAGAGTACTATAGGCTTTCCAGGTCTGTTTTCAGTTTTTTTACATTTTTTATTTGTTTTCTTGATCAAATACGGTGTCTTCGGTCAGCAAAAATAGAGATTCTTTTACAATTGCACCTTGTAGGCCTATTTTCCACTGGTGACTGTGATGCACAGCTGCATATGCTGTGCCGTTCCAGAGGTTGTACCCCTGTTAGAATAGGTAGAGCTCAACAGAGTCAACGCGTGCAGGCTCTGGAGCAACGCATGCTGCTTAGCCCATTATACTGTTAAAAGTCCCCTGCTTTCATACATAAACATTGAAATAGTTTCCAACTCGATTTGTTAAATTGTCGAGCATGTATAATAAGAGAATGAATCTGCTAAAAAGATTCTAAAGAATAGACTAAACATCTGGCTTTGTTATATACCAATGGGGACAAAAACATCCTGTCTCTGTGTTTTTAACATGCAAGTGATGTTAGTAAAATTATTATCCTTTTTAAATGATCATTTGGTAAGTCGCTTGCCCTGGCTTTTATGCAGTAGCTTCTTTAGGTTATTGTGCAAGGCAAGGCAAGGCAAGGCAAGGCAAGGCAAGGCAAGGCAAGGCAAGGCAAGGCAAGGCAAGGCAAGGCAAGGCAAGGCAAGGCAAGGCAAGTGGTTAATGCTGGAACTTCATGTGTTTGCTTTTCTGAAGAACTGTGGCAAAGAGGGAGGTCATCCGCGACTTGCCCCAGTTTACATAACGAGAAGAAGCACAATTTTGAGTGATTTGAGATGATCGGAGGCCTACTATGTGAAACCCTGACAAATTGCTTGAGCCGATCGATAGATGTAAAGAATGGGACTTCTACTCCAAAGCTCTCAGACAGACTATGTCTGTTTCAAATACCCATTCATTTGGATGGTATTGTGGTACCACCAGCAGGCCTCTTTATCTTCTCAACCTCAGAGCAGACCCTGCTTATCCCTTATGAGCCAACAGACAAATAGAGGATCATGACTATTTTCAACCTAATGTTGCTCACCACCGATGACTGTAAATCTTTGTGCTTTGCTCGAGAGCCAAGAGCAAAGGGGGCCTTTTTGCCCCCCTGTTTATGCCTATTTGTGTACACATGTGAGCCATGACAAGTTATGAACCTCAGATTGCTCACTCAATTTTAAGCCCCCAACCTTGAACGAGAATGGCTTACCAAGAAAAGCTTCCAAAAGGAAGCTGAAGAGCGAAGGCCCAGCTGAACTCCCGCCATCTTGAATCTTCATATGCAAAGCCAGTAAACAAGAAACAATGAAAGACAGAGAGGAACAAACATACACTCAAGCCTCTCTCTCAGGAGACAGAAGCAAGCGAATCTTCCCTGTCCAGCATCTGGACCCAAAGCAGCTTGTTTTCATCTGTGCTGTGACAATGCCATTGAAACTATCTTCACGGCATTGTATTTTTCCTAGATTTTATGGAGGCTAATGTTACTGTTGTGGAATATGCAGGCATTTGTGATGAATGAGAGACACTTTCTCTAGCTGAATTCGACCCTTTGGCTCTGAGCTGCAATAATAGCACACTTATGCAGTGGTTTGTCTGTATTACGGACCTAATCCGATTCTAGTCTACCTGCAAGGCATCACACTATCACTCTTTCTTCAATACTGTTCTCTCTTAGTCTATTATTCTTTATCCTGTCTCAGCCCATACAATCTTGCTGCTTTGTTCATTCCTTGAATTCCCCTCTTAAATCTGTGCCTGTCTTTCCCTCCATCCTTCATCTGCTTCTCTTTATCCCCCTCTTATCTCTCTCTATCCAGGCTCACTGTTAAGCTGGCCCAAGATTCAATTACCCACCAATGTTCTACAATGAATATCCTTCCCATTTTCTATGTGACCCAATGGTCACTTGTTCTGTACATTGACTGTGAAAGTTGATAGCCTCTTATGTGTTCATTGTGCTGTTGTTGTTCTAAGGTATAACAAAACAGCACAATGAACACATAAGAGGCTATCAACGTTTACAGTCAGTAACGTATACCACACTGAGGCAACACAGATGTTGCATTGGAGGGAAGTGAGTTGAATAAAATGATTGTTAGATAGGCTATCTATTGAATTATGTTCATATCGGATTCTTCTTTATATCTATTTAACATTCAATGTTTCTCAAGATCACTGTTTAAAAAATGATATTCAATGGCCTTGTATTTCATAGAAAAGCCTACTTCATTATTGTTCAGGGTAAAATGCTGTGAAGAGATATTTTCAAGGGCAAGGACTGTGTATTTTGACTTGAATTATGAACCTAATATAAACATAACAGCCAAGTATGCAACATATACTCTATTCCAGCAACGTGTCAAGTTATACCTTTTTTTGATTTATTCATATCAATTGAATATAAAGTGGTATGCATTATAGTAATAAGTACTGTTATAATACCCACATTAGTTTTCCCTCCAGGGATGTAAACTACCCATGAGACTTTCTTGTCTCATGGAAAATATTGTGATGAATGTGTTTGATTTTTCACAATGTTATATCCAATACATCCTTTAAATCATTAAATCTATTGATCTTCAATCAATCGTATCACACTCAATTAAATGTCTAAAAACCAGTTTTTTTCTTTGTCATTATGGGGTATTACGTGTAGATTGATGAGGAAAACTATTCAATCAATTTTAGAATAAGGCTGGAACGTAACAAAGCTTGGAAAAAGCCAAGGGGTCTGAATACTTTCCGAATGCACTGTATACCTAAGTTACACAATGATGTCTTTGCTGGGGGACAGATAGTGATGAGAACACATGGCCAGTGGACTTGAAATCACTGGCCACTTTAATAATGGAACACAAGTCACTTTAATAATGTTTACATATTTTGCATTACTCATCTCATATGTATATACTGTATTCTATTCTACTGTATTTTAGTCTATGCCGCTCCGACATGGCTTGTCCAAATATTTATATATTTTTTATTCCATTTATTTACTTAAGATTTGTGTGTATTGTGTGTATTGTTGTGAAATTGTTAGATATCACTGCACTGTTGGAGCTAGAAACACAAGCATTTCACTACACCAGCAATAGCATCTGCTAAACATGTGTATGTGGCCAATACAATTTGATTTGATTTGATCTTCATTAATACCCATGCCCCAGCAGAGAACATCCAAGGGCAATAGAAATATCACTTCACATTAAAAATGATTCATCTTCACAATCTTACGGTCTCTCTCTTGTCTACAAGACAAGACAACCCATTCCATACCCTTTAACCTATCAAAGTCAACTGAGTTAAAAGGTACCTCAAACATCCTCATAGTTTCTGGAATATTATACCTCATTTTGTTTTTCCAAAACTTTTTGACTACAATGTCCATATATTGTGGGTACACTTCCTGTGAAATAGGCGGGTTTTCACAAGCAGGCTTTAATGTGCTGGGCTTTGCTGTATAAACCCAACTTTTCACCTCATAAATGTTTTTATATGGAACAATGGGTCGATATTACATAGAAACAAGATGTTATTTTACCGTAACTGGTTGTCAGCCAATTAGTTAGTATTATGTGGGAATCTATATACGCAGAGAGAATTTATGGAAAGACTTTCAAGCAAGGAATATGACACTGTTATTAAAGCTATATCTAGTGAAATAAAAACTTTACTTCAGAATAATGCATATTTTGGAATATCTCCTATTGTAAGCGATATCCAGGTGAATGGCATAGGTCTACTAGATACGAAATTCAACAATCGTTTATTAAGGCATATTTTCTACAGGAAGTCTATTCCCTCTTTGATATTTTGTTGGGCTTCATCGTTTGATGTAAACTGGCGCCATGCTTGGCTCACTCCACACACATTTATGGTGATCAATGAAGTAAAGGAGATCTCCTTTAAGATTATCCATAGATTCTATTCGTGTAATGGCTTGTTTTCTAAATATATACCTGACGTTACCAGTGAATGCAGTTTTTGTGAACTAGAAACTGAATCTATTGAACATTTATTATGTCATTATTTACATAGTGAAGTGTTCTGGACTGCTGTAAAACTATAATATCTTGGCCACAAAATGCATACAACCTTTGACAATTCAAAGTTTGACATATACCACACTGATTCCGCAATTGAACGTGAGTATGTCATAAATCTCTTAATTTTATTAGGAAAAATGTTCATACACAAATCAAAATTTATGAAGAAAAAGCCCCTTTTCTTATTTTTAAAAATCTGATTTGGACAACTATTTAGAGTCATTAAAAAGTATACAAAACAAAATGCAAAAAAAATGTATTCGCTACATGTCTGTATTTGAATTGATATAATGTGGATTTCTTGTTCTCTTATTTTTTTTGTGCAATCCCTCTGTCTGTTCTGTTTATGTTTCGCTGTTTAATAAATTTAAAAAAACAATACTTTTCCATGGTTCCATGTTTGTGATTTTTTTAAATTCTTGTTGCCAAATACTTTATACATAAACAAAAATTCCAAAATTCTATCCCAAAATTACATTTTTTTTTGATTGAATTTAATTATCTTGTTAAGACATTATCCCTAGTAAATAACAACTATAATAACATCTTCCTGAATCATTTTAATTCGTTAATTCGGAGTGAATACAATTGACCTAAAATTGTTTATTTTTTAAATGATTTTATTGATATTTTTTGTATGTTTGAGTATTTTCTTTTTTGTTAGACGTGTTTGATGTAGCAATGTAAGTTGATTTTGTATTATGAATAATAAAATAAAATAAAATACATTTCCAGGGTTTTCAACGATCTTAGGTAGGTTCTGATATTCCATTGGTAATCAAATCGGTCTGTTATCATAGTACTTGCGCGGGATTGGGTTTTGAATATCCAACCGCTCAGCAGTCTTTGGCTCCGCCTTGTTGTACCTGTCGTTCTGTGAGAGGCTGTCAGGGTTTTCTATTGTCCCGCCCATTCCCTCCCATCTGATTACATTTTACAAGAGCGTGTGCGATGTAATGGTGGTTGTCACTGACGAATGTGAATAAAAAAGCCGGTGGACACAGTGAAGATAAGGAGACTAAACCAGGTCAAAAAACCTTGGGCGCTGTACGGGAATAGCGGGAGATAGTGGAGCGTGGCAGGAGGGTGCTCACTACTCTTTCAAACGCGACCGATGCCGCAAACCACGCAGAATATGGCGGAGCAGCACACAGCCACGGACGGCAAGCACAAAGCGTCTCCGAATGCCGGAGGATCGCTGCATGGTAACAGCCGACCCAACGCCGTGGGTGGAGGGGGGAAAGGAGGCCTCTCTGGCGGACTGGCACAGCCAGCGGGGTGGCAGTCCTTACTCTCGTTTACTATTCTTTTTCTGGCCTGGTTGGCAGGCTTCAGTTCTAGACTTTTTGCAGTGATCCGGTTCGAGAGCATCATCCACGAGTTCGATCCATGGTAAGTAACGTTAGCGAACTGCAGTATTAGCTAGCCAGCCAAAGCTAACGTTGGTTGCGTTAGTCAATAGGATTGCTAGCCAGAAGCGGAGTCATGTTTGCTGCTGTTCTAGATGGGTTGATGCCTAGCTTCATTGACTGTATGGTAATGTCTCGTGATCTGTGTCTCCCTGACCTCATAATGCTGTTTTTGTAGCCAACTTTCATGGCGCACAACTTCCCGGTTGTAAAACTTTCCCCGCTTTCCCCCGGACGGTCTTTGAAAAATGATGAGCTAGCTAATAACGAACCAGCTAACGTTATATAGCTAACACGGGACAACCTGCAAATCAACAATTTGCTCAGTGTTATGAGTAAGCTGCCAGATTGTTAGCCAGCTGAATTAGCTAGGCAAGCAATGTCCTGGACATTTCCTCATGAGGAATAGGCCTAGAACTTTATTTTTCTTGTCATTCATTAACTCATTGTTTTATTCACTCACTCATCAAAGTCGGGTATCCTAGTCAAAGTCGAGGTTATCGTGGCTCCAAGAGGACAGTCAGTGCCACTTCTCACTTTGGGTACAACATTGCCAACTATGTTGATCTGCGTCTCAGGTTTTTCGTTTTATTTATAGCCTCAAACATCCAACGTTTGTGGTAATTATCGATACTTTAGCATATACATGCAAGTACAGCTCTTTACAATTTTATTGGCCTCCTAACATGAATATATGGCCACTGGCCAGCTTGAATATGTAGGCACTGCCAATTTATAATACAAATCAAGTTAACGTGACACATTTTATGACAGCAGGATTAAAACCCGGAAGCCAGGGGGTGTCTCCCCTCGGTTTGTTCTTTGTATCTCTACACACAATAGCAGAATAATCCTATCTGTCCAAACGGCTGCCTGCCCTGGCATCTTTTTTTTTTTTTTTTTGATCAGCATTGGAGTGTCCCATTCAAAAATCACAGCTGATGTGCTTTTATTTAATGTTGGGTATTGGCTAATAACCCACACTGTTACTGCAGTGGCACCATTAAGTATTGGTTAGTAGTGTACATGATTGCACAAGGTGCAATAATGCCCCTACTGAAGTGAAACATCTGAGTTAATGCATTACCTTAGATGAAGTGCATGTTACTCTGCCTAGGCAGTATGTTAGTGTGCACTTCTCTTTTAAAGAGATTTTGGCAATGAGCCCTGTATTTACTTCCCCAGAGTCAGATGCACTTGTGGATACCATTTTTGTCTGTGTGCAGTATGAAGGAAGTTAGAGGTAGTTACGCAAGCCAATGTAAGGACAGTGACTTGGAGTCTATGGGTATTTGCCTGCATGCTATGTTAACAAGCAAGGATAATTGGTAGATCCTGGGCTAATGTTGCACTTTTCACACAACTACCATTATTCCTCTCCCACACTAAGTACCAGACTTTGCCTAGACCTATGTGTGTGTTGTCTGTATCAAGTACCTTCAAGTATAGCTCCAGAGGACTTCCTCAGTAAAATTGCAAGGAGACTCAATGCAGAATTGTGGTGAGCCCCGAATGACACCCTATGAGCCCTGGTCAAAAGTAGTGCACTATATCAGGAAAAGGGTGCCATTTGGGACAAGTCTAATGTAACAGGATTGCATTGTTTTTGCATATGTCTGATATGCTGCCTAACGGACTACTTTGGGTGGTCACATGGTTCCCCAGCCTCTCCATGGTAAATGGTTAGCTAGCTGTGGGGTTTACTAGGTAACCTGAGGACGGTGGGAAGATTATTAACCCATCTATCAAGCTCTTCCGGACAGCGAGAACAGAATGCGGAGATTGGATTTGTCAGCAGTGTGCCAAGCTAATATTGAAATATGCAAATATTGTTTGTGATGGAACAGTGAGTGGCATGACAAGAATGTGATCTTCATCCCTGCTCTCTAAGACCAGGTTATTTCAGATATAGTATAGTCAATTTGATTTGCCTTATCTGATCCATAGGCTACTGTTTTCAAACACCAGGCTACGTCAATCAGTGTCATGTTTCGTCTGGAAGCTCGTGTCATGTTTTTATTGATTGCAGCTGCCAAAACATCCTTTGGATCATTGAAACAATTACAGCACATCTCACTTGTCAAGATGCTGCATTGACTGACTGAGGGGATTGCAAGCGCGTCTTTGAGCTTACTGAAACTCAAACCACAAGGTTGCAGTCCAAGCAATGGCCTACACACCCTTTTTGGGGAAATGACACCCCTATTGCCAGGCGGGCAATCCCTCTTCTGCCAGGACAGATGTGCCCAGGTTATATGGGTGAATCACTCGGGCCTTAGGCCACAGCTTTACCCTTTCATTACCCTCCAGAATGAAGATCTCATAGGTGGATTAAACTGAAGCAATGCTTTCTGAGCTCTCTAGCAATCTCATGTTGGTGTATAGGCCAGCTGCAGTGAGAGCGGCAGAAGTCATCAGTGATAATTGGTATTAGAAGGGTGATCTAAAGGCTACTCTTTGTATCTACCTTTTCTCTTTGAAATATGTGACAAAGGCCAACAGCGACGCTACTTTTCAGATGTCCTCTAAATCACTCCGTTGACAGTGTTTAGTGATCCCCCCCCCCCATTGCACCATAAGTCATAAATAAAGATGCACCCTGGTGCTCATGTATTTCTTATATGACACAGCCTAACGCACAACATTTTCCTTATACAAATGTATCATGCACATTTAATGGCCTCTGAGCTGTCTAGGTAGAACCTGTTTTCAAGGTCCCCCTCGGCAGCAGACAATATGCCAAATGGAGTTGTTTCGTCAAGTTATTCGATCTCATTATTGGCTTAGTCATCAATGTGTTCTCTCCCCCCCCCCCCCCCCCCCCCCCATTGTACACGTATCAAAGCAAATTGCTTGAAGCAGGGATAGTACAACTCCCCGTGAACAGTTACTCTAATGCGCTATGTGATGAGGATCTGATTCTGATAGATTCATCTAATAGAGGCTTGGCTGAAGAGAATCCCAAAACCTACGTTTATTCCCTGCAGCATCTCCGCCGCAGCCATCTGTCCAACAGGTAATGAAATATGCAGTGCCCGATTTAACTGCAGTGGATGGCAAACTTTGTACAACAAACGTTCAGAATCCCTATAATGCATTGTTTGGAGCACAGGGCGGGATGCTTGATTTGATGCCCGGCAATGAATTTGGGCATACCGGAGCTGTGGCTCTTGGGTTCCAGTTGAGTTTAGCCTACATCATCAAATGCAGCCAGAGGCCAGAATTGCAAATACCTCAAATGGGTAATTAACCAAGGGGATGGATGTTTTTTGTTTTGTTGTGTGATTAAAAGTGTAATTTAAACACTGGATTGCTCATGTTGAAAGAATCTTTACCGCTTCAGAATCTTTAGTGTTCTTCGCATTGGATCACTCTACACAACCTCTTGGAAGTGACTCATCGACTAGAAATCACAGATTCATCCTGATGATCATTGAATTGACATGTGAAAAGGAACCTTTTGTTGGACTTGTATTGACACTCCTGAATTGAAGACGGGCATCTTTGTGAGATCACTGTGTGTTTCTGTGAAGCACATTTTCAATGCCAAAGGTGCTGTTCTGGCTTCCGTTAGACTCCAGTCCCAGGCATAACCAAATTCATATCACACACCCCATACAGAGGTAATGACCAAATACATTCTCCTATTGTCTTCAATCATGGCCCTTGATGCTCATAATTAACCTCCATGTACCCATGGGCAGGGGCGTTGGGTGAGGAGAATTTGCTGACGTATGCGGTTGTGGCAGCACGCGTAGGCGCTGAGCTGGCAGGAAGGAGCTTAGAGCTCAGGGGAGCCATCGGGGAACACAAAAAGCTCTGCTGGCATATAAACATTTGTTTTTGGGTTATTCCATTCACATATACACTGCGGAATCTGGCAACTCACTACAAAGCACATGCATTCCTGTTTTTGTTGATTTCTACCTCAAACTTCTCTCATTGAGTAAGCCTCTTGCTGTTTTTATTTTTGTTACGAATGCGACTAGTGTTAGCGGGTTTTGTGGAGTCGTTCTTGGCTACAGACAGCAACAAGGTCCTCCCATCCATACAACCCTCATTGCAGTTCATGAGGATGGTCGACGCTACGCACAGCCGGGATGGGGTTTGCGGTTGAGTTAATTGCACGGAATTGGCAATCACTGACGTTCCCCCATTGCTATACAAATGTAAATATACATAGGCGTACCTAATTGTGTGATTCTGAAAGTGTGCTGCGGAGGCTGCCTAACGAGAGCCTCTTCCTGTCAACAGCCCAGCTGCCATGCAATTTCGCCGCGATGGAGGAGAACTGTGCGCTGAAGTATTTGTTAATCTGATTGATTGCTTATCTCTAAGCACAAGTGGCCTTAAATATCAGTGTCAGCCTGGAGAAGACCAGCATCATGGGGTGAGGGAGATGAAGCCGTAGACTTTTAGAGGTCTCTGTGTGGCTGTTCGGGTTAATTTATGCGGTTGGGGGGGGGGGGTTACTGACCTAGTGCATTGGGATAAAACGTATCGCTTGCAAAACATGTATGGGAGTATTCTGCCAAGAAATCCCCAGGCTTGTTTTTCTTTTACATCTTCTCCCTCCAACTACACACACTTGCTGGACTTTTAACTGCCATTTTAAACGGCTCACAATTGCTGTGCTCCCCTGTCAGTTCTTTCTCCCACTCTCTCTGTCTCTGTGTGTGTGTGTGTAGCCTTCCTACCCACAGGTAGGGCTGTGACGTAATTGAATAACAGTGTAACTGACGGTTATGGTTGAAGACCATAACGAAAATGTTAAATTACTTCCAAAACCATTTTAAAAAGGCCTACAGTCATTTTCTGATAAAAAAAAAAAGGTTTTATGTAGATCCACTTCACCTAATAGCTGGAGTGTTTGCTAATGATTAGGCTGGGTTTCTGTATAGCACTTTGTGACATCTGCTGATGTGAAAAGGGGCTTTATAAGCAATTGTTTTGCTAACTTTGTCTATGAAATGTTCTACCTCTCTTTCCATCTGTCCTTTTTGATGCTTGAGCAGCTCATTGCTAGATGCGCGGGGTGTTGAGCGCTGTAGGCTATGGCACTTTGGCAACAAAAAAATTTCTTTGAAGGTTGGATGTGTCTGACTTCATTAATTATTCAACAGCAGTCAACCAAGGTTCTGGCTCTGAGGCCTATGTTCTAATGTTGTGTCAAATGGACAATGGGCCAATCCTCTCCAACCTGGCATGGTATCATTTTGATATGGAATCTCTTCTGATTTAATCTATAAATTAAGATCAGGTCTTGGCCGATATGCCGTCCTAGGTGAGTTCCTCTCAGAATGATTGCTTTCTTTCGGTAGTGTGAGTGCAAGCCTGGCTTGTCAATGTTACGCTTCAACTTTCGCCTCCACCTCGCTTTGGCCTTTACATCCCGGTGAAGAGAAACTGCAAGAATCTAGGGCATGAATGATGGTCAGAATCTAAGGGACCTAATCTGCTGATGTACAACAACAAACACAAGTCCCTCGTTGCCAGGTGATAGGATTTCATTCTCACGTTGCTCCCTGAGAGGATGGTTAGTATTCGCGCAGTGCTGAATAATTAACCTTGCGGTGGATTTGACGTCCACAACAGCTTAAAAAAATAAGTGTCAACTGCGTTTGCGTTTTTATCTGGGATATTGCTCATCTCTCTGGGATGGACTTGATGGGCGGAGGCCTGATTGTGCTAGAAGTTCTGACAGCCATCGGTCGGTGGGGGCAGAAGGGCACCTTCACTCACTGACAAGAGTCAGCAGTTTCGCTGTGGGAGAGCGCACCTTCATGGAGCGAGGGGGAAGGAAGCGGAGGGAAAGAAAGTTGTCTACAGCCATTCAACCAGGCTGGAGGAGGTAGTGGAGGGGTCAAAGAAAATCAATTGTCCAAAAAACTAATTGGCATATCTTTTGAAATTATTATTATTTTTTTCATTGGGCTGGGAATCCAGTGGGAGTTATTTTCTGAAGTTATAAGATTAATATTGAATTTCTTGTAAGGCCGATGGGGTTGCCTAGTTAGAGCAGAGCTGCTTTTAATAAGATCAAGTGTTTAATCTATCTTGGCTGAGAAGTTAAAAAAGCTGAGCGCTTAAGCGTGTTTTGTTTCAGTCTTTCATCCATTTTCATATTAGCCTACAGCTATTCTGTAACTTCTTACAAACTTGCTAGTGGAAGGCCTTAGGCTGCTGTTTGAGTTTTAAGGTTGATCGACGGACTGTGAATGCAAGGATTATTGTGAAGGTTAGGCCATGGTTTCTCTTCGAAATACCGGCTGTATGATTTTTCAGTACTGTTTTTGGGTTGGGGGCAAAAATCGCCACTGCTTGTAACTATAAGAAATCTAAGATGTGTCAAATGATATCCATCTCAGGGCTATAGCTTTGCATTTGGTTTGCCAACTTGCTAGCTTAGTGGCTAGATGTCAAGCTTCTTGGTTACAGCAAAGACATTCTAGCCGAAGCTAAAGATACTGGTACTAACATTCCACTCCTTGTCATTGCAAAGTAACTGGATCTTCTACCATCTTCAAATATGAACATTTCTATCATTAATGAGCTTGAGGAGTTGATCCTGATTTGATAACCCTCACGGCTATCTTTCAATCAAAGATTATGCAAATATTGCTAAGCAACCATTTTTTGTTGTTGTCCAGACTAAACCAGTCCGTGTCAAGTTACCAGGTTACATCTAAATATTGCAATTCCAACCACAACCTCTCTTTTGCTTGGCTTTTAAGCCTCAAAATGAAACTTGCCTCTTCGAGGCTCCACGTTGTTAATGATGTTATTTCCAACAACCCAATGAGCTACTCTGCCGTAAATCCAGCTGCACATTGAACATTGCCAGAGACTTGCCTTTCAGCAATGGCACGGAGTGGAATGTTGGCTAAAGACTCTAGCCTGGGTACCAATTATATCCCCTCTTGGATCAAGATCCATGTTGCCTAAATTGTTTTGTGCGTCACAATTGTTTTTGTAACAGTATTTTATTTATTGGAATTTCACAATTTTCACCCATATTGAGATGACAGAGCAAAAAGAAACGGCACACACTGGCACACACCCGCGTACATGTATACAATCTTCCTCTCCCCGCCATTCTCGCCCCATCCCTGTCATTGCATCTCTCAATACATACATTTTAAACAAACATACAGACAGAAACACAAGCTCAGTTCAAATAAAGAAGTTAGGTCCTGTGGTGATCTGTTTCAGAATTACACTGTACATTCCAAGAAAATCCTTGCAGCATAATAGCTGATAAATCAGCTTCTAGATCATTTAGAGAAGGTTCCCATACTTTGTAGAACCGATCTGTTTTAGAATGCAATGTACATGTCAGATATTCCAGTGGCACCCATTCAAATAGTATCTTATGCCAATCTTTAATAGAGTGGACCCTCTCACTAATCCGCTGTAAGAGGATGTTTTTCCTCGCTGCAAACGTAAGGATGATGTAAAGCCTCCTTTTACCCATAGACGTAGAATGCCTACTAGGGAGACCTGACAGTAAAGAACCCCCAATGTGTTAGGGTGCCTATATCAGCGCCTATATCAGTCTTACACTTAAGACACTGAGGTGAGGAGGATGAGGGTCTGAAAGCATGTCTGTGATTTGGGGTTATATGCAATCTGTATTTAATTTTTTAATTTTATTTAACCAGGTAGGCAAGTTGAGAACAAGTTCTCATTTACAATTGCGACCTGGCCAAGATAAAGCAAAGCAGTTCGACGCATACAACAACAGTTACACATGGAGTCTATATACGATGTGAGCAAATGAGGTGAGATAAGGGAGGTAAAGGCAAAAAAAAGGCCATGGTGGCAAAGTAAATACAATATCGCAGGTAAAACACTGGAATGGTAGATTTGCAGTGGAAGAATGTGCAAAGTAGAAATAAAAATAATGGGGTGCAAAGGAGCAAAATTAATTAATTAAATACATTAGGGAAAGCGGTAGTTGTTTGGGCTAAATTATAGGTGGGCTATGTACAGGTGCAGTGATCTGTGAGCTGTTCTGACAGTTGGCGCTTAAAGCTAGTGAGGGAGAAGTGTTTCCAGTTTCAGAGATTTTTGCAGTTTGTTCCAGTCATTGGCAGCAGAGAACTGGAAGGAGAGGTGGCCAAAGAAAGAATTGGTTTTGGGGGTGACTAGAGAGATATACCTGCTGGAGCGTGTGCTACAGGTGGGAGATGCTATGGTGACCAGCGAGCTGAGATAAGGGGGGACTTTACCTAGCAGGGTCTTGTAGATGACATGGAGCCAGTGGGTTTGGCGACGAGAGCGTACAGGTCGCAATGGTGGGTAGTAGATGGGGCTTTGGTGACAAAACGGATTGCACTGTGATAGACTGCATCCAATTTGTTGAGCAGGGTATTGGAGGCCATTTTGTAAATGACATCGCCGAAGTCGAGGATTGGTAGGATGGTCAGATTTACAAGGTTATGTTTGGCAGCATGAGTGAAGGATGCTTTGTTGTGAAATAGGAAGCCAATTCTAGATTTAACTTTGGATTGGATTTGCCTGATATGGGTCTGGAAGGAGAGTCTACAGTCTAACCAGACACCTAAGCATTTGTAGTTGTCCACGTATTCCAAGTCAGAGCCTTCCAGAGTAGTGATTTTGGACAGGCGGGCAGGTGCAGGTAGCGATCGGTTGAAGAGCATGCATTTAGTTTTACTTGTATTTAAAAGCAATTGGAGGCCACGGAAGGAGAGTTGTATGGAATTGAAGCTTGCCTGGAGGGTTGTTAACAGTGTCCAAAGAAGGGCCAGAAGTATACAGAATGGTGTCGTCTGCGGAGAGGTGGATCAGAGACTCACCAGCAGCAAGAGCGACATCATTGATGTATGCAGAGAAGAGAGTCGGTCCAAGAATTGAACCCTGTGGCACCCCCATAGAGACTGCCAGAGGTCCGGACAGCAGACCCTCCGATTTGACACACTGAACTCTATCAGATAAGTAGTTGGTGAACCAGGCGAGGCAATCATTTGAGAAACCAAGGCTGTCGAGTCTGCCGATGAGGATGTGGTGATTGACAGAGTCGAAAGCCTTGGCCAGATCAATGAATACGGCTGCACAGTAATGTTTCTTATCGATTGTGGTTAAGATATCGTTTAGGACCTTGAGCGTGGCTGAGGTGCACCCATCACCAGCTCTGAAACCAGATTGCACAGTGGAGAAGGTATGGTGAGATTCGAAATGGTCGGTAATCTGTTTGTTGACTTGGCTTTCGAAGATCTGGAAGAACTGGAAGAACTGGATTGCTCTGGTACGGATGCAAAAACGATATCTGTAAATCTCCAAATGTCCTCCCACATCTCTTCGTCAATAGTAACAGACAATTATTTCTCCCACACTCATTTCACCCTCTGTGTCAACAGTAGAAAAGGACCTCAACATCAAAACAAACTTTTTTCCTTTGTGGGGAAAAAAAACTTTATTTCAATGACAGACCCTGATGTGGGTTGTCAATCAAGCTGGTGCTCTTCAAAATATGTCTTACTTGTAGAAAGCGGGAAATAGTCCTTCTTTGGGAGTCGATATTTCTCAACCATCTGCTCAAATGACAATCTTATCATCAAATAAACCATTTAGTCTACGTATACCCCTATAAAGTCAAAAGTTAAAAGCCAACATCCAGCAATCCTGGACCAAAATCGGGGTTGTTAAGAATTGGGGTAAGCGCAGAGGTTAGTTTGGACCTTCCCAAAAAACGTTGAACTTACATCCATGATTTCAGTGTGTTAAGCATAATGGGGTTATTGCAGTGATCCTTTAGACTTGAAACTTCTGAAAAATAAAAGATCCTGTAAGGGGTATTTTGAAGAAGTCTCAATGTCTAAACGAATAGAGGAGTCATTTGTGAGCCAGTCAGAAATATAACATAGATGGGCACACCACTGATAAAGCCTACTATTAGGCAGATTCAAGCACCCCCAGAGCCTGGCAGCTGCAAAACTGCCATCTTAAGTCTTTGCTTGCATTTACTCCACATGAGGAAACTTAGCCAGCCAATTACATATTTTGCTACCTTATTGAAGAGTCAGGCTGGGATCATTTGGATTGGGTGAAGTAGTCTAGGTAAAATGTTCATTTTCAAGAGTGATATTCTACCCAACCATGAAATCAGAATAGTTCCTGTGCTCCATATCCTGTGTTATTGTATCAAACAAGGGAACAAAATTGGCTTTGTACATTTGCTGGAATTTAGGAGTTACAAATATACCCAGATACATGAAACCTGAGAGAGACCATTTTAAAAGGAAAGTGGGGGGGTAGAGGTAATGGGTACAGAATGAAGGCTACCAAGTGGCACAGCCTCTGATTTTAGTTAAGTTAATCTTGTAGCCTGAGAATTCACTGAATCATTTAATATTAACAAGAGATGTAATTGAAGTCTCGGGTCTAGAGATGAATATCCGAGTATCCTCAGTGGACAAGCTTATTTTATGACGAACGTCACCAATGAGCAGGCCCTGTATAGCAGGCATTACGCCGATGGCCTCAGCCAGGGTTTCCATAGCGAGTGCAAATAGGAGAGGGGACAAAAGGCAGCCATGTCCGGTAACTGTGCAGAGAAGCTATTTGACCATAGCCCATTAGTAAGGACAGCAGCCTGAGGGTCATCATATAAAACTTTTAACACATTTTATTAAGTTGTCCCCTAGACCAAATTTAGTCAGAGCAAAGAATGGGTAGGACCACTCCACACGGTCAAATGCTTTCTCAGCATCTAGAGAGTACAATACCATACATCGCACTTCGCTGATGGGTTTGAATAACATTTTACGAAGCCGCCTGACATTGTTGCATGACTTACGGCCCTTAATGAGGGCCTATTACTGTAACTCCGGTAGGGCAACATCTGAAAAATAGCACACTTGGTAGTGTGTACAGTCGCTCGACCAGTCGGCGAAAGCCAACATCGCTCACGACAGAACGGTTGATTGTCAAGGGCAATGAAGTCCATTATCTTGGCTTTAATGGATTTTGCCTTTTGAGTTGTCTCGCTGAAATGTTCTTACCCTTTTCAAATGACTGTTTGACTTTTGACTGCTCGATCCACACAGCAGACATTGTGTGGGCAAAATTTTACCTGGCATCATTACGTCATGTCCCTACATTTTATATAGGTATGCACGGTAGTTTTGACCTCGGCTTTTAACATCAGCGTTAAACTAGGCATTTTTATCTAATGTCTACCGATACAGTATATTGTGCATCCCTAGTTATCCGTCATCCTTTGAATCACCAGGTCCATTGTACCTGGATCCGCAATGATGTTAGCTTCGCTAACTTTAGTTAGCTCCTCCTGAACAGCTACAGGGGTGGTGGTTTTGGTCGAGTTCTTAGTAGTTCTGCTGTCGGAAATTTGACATAGCCGTCCAGACTTATTGTAGGCAAGAAAATGAATATAAACATAAATGAATGAATGCCACGGAAGCTCGATGAAAGTGTTATCCCTACGGCGCCATTTTGTCCCACCTCCACTTTTTAAAATTTAGCTTTTCTATTATACAGTGCATTCGGAAAGTATACAGACCCCTTCCCCTTTTCCACATTTTATGTTACAGCTTTATTGTAAGATGGATTCAATAGTTTTCCCTCATCAATCTATACACAATACTCTCTAATGATGACGTGAAAACAGGTTTTTAGAAATTCTAGCAAATTTATGAAATGTTTAACAGACCTTTTTATTTACATACAGTATTCAGACTCTTTGCTATGAGACCAGAAATTGAGCTCCGATGCATCCTGTTTCCATTGATCAGCCTTGATGTTTCTACAACTTGATTGGAGTCCACCTGTGGTAAATTAAATTGTTTGGACATGATTTGGAAAGGCACACACCTGTCTATATAAGGTCCCGGCTAGTAGTGTCACACCCAAAATAACTTGGCTGTAATCACTGCCAAAGGTGCTTCAATAAAGTACTGACTAAAGGGTCTGAATACTTATGGAAATGCTTTATTTAATACATTTGTGTGGGGTTTTGTGTGTAGATTGGGGTGGCAAATACATCTCTTTTAGAATAAGGCTGTAACATAACAATGTGGAAGAAGTCAAGGGGTCTGAATAATTTCCAAATGCACTGTTTCTTTGAAATGGCGTCCCTCGTGTGCACTTCCAGTAATACCATATACCCTGGTATGGTACAGAAACGGCATGACCGTATGAAAATCTGGATTCCGCCCTAGTGACTGGTGGATTTTGCTAGCAGATTAGCTCACTGATTCTCTGGGGTTGTTGATGGGCCCTTTGGCTGGTTCCCTGACAAGCTGATTGGCCAGCTGGCTGCTTGGCATATCTGGTCCTGCCGCCCGAGGTATGGCAGAGGCAGGGAGATTTTTATGGGGGCTGATGTACTATGTTCTCTGGAGATGGGTACCGTCTCAGTTTCTGCTGCGGTCTGTATGCACACAGTATCCTCTTGGCACGGCCACTGCCTCGTGTTCAGTCCAACCGCCGCTACTGTTCATGTAGTGTGTTCCAGTTCCTTCCCAAATGCATTGAACAGAGATGGCTTCATTGCAACCCATGGCATTATAGAACGTCGCTCTCACATCACGTCTTTGTTTCAGGTTGACAAACATTGACAGACACTCAAGGACATGGTCACCCAGGATAGTCATCAGCCCTCATAGGACATCCAGATGGAAGGAGAGGTAGAGGGCAGTGAGTAAAGGATGATGGGGATGGGAACAGGAGGGAGGGGTGTGCTTGACATTCGCCTTCCAGACTTCAGAGGTGAAAGGAAATGGGAGTCCGAGCAAAACAATTATCACTAGCAACGACTTAACACTGAACACGAGCCCCTCAAATCCATAAGAGGCTATTTAATATCCAATTTGAATGTTTTGTTTGATTTTAATAGCCTTCAATGATATCACTTTTTTTACGCTGTTCACTATATTTTACAATAGGTTAGTTCAGACTGCTGTAAAAAATGTATCTCCTTTTTGATATTCACCGGCTTCTTGGTGTTTGCAATTGTGCAGGTTTAATCAGTGCCCTGAACTGCCACATTTCTCTTCTCATCCTGTCGTTTGAAAAGCAAACGGAAAGTAAATTGTCTCCTTGTGACTTGCTCCTAATGACCGTCAGTGCCACAGATCTTCTGTAGCAGTGATTCCCAAACGTTTTAGTCCTGTACCCCTTCAAACGTTCAACCTCCAGCTGTGTACCCCTCTAGCACCAGGGTCAGCGGGCTCTAATGTTTTTGACGTCATTGTAAGCCTGCAACACACACACACACACACACACACACGAGACATTTATTAAACTTAAATTAAATGTAAATTTATTATGGAGTGAGTTTGTCACAACCCGGCTCGTGGGAAGTGACAGCTCTTATAGGACCAGGGCACAATAATAATAATAAGCAATCATTTTGCTCTTTTTATTTAACCATCTTACATATAAAACCTGATTTGTTAATCAAAAATGGTGAATAACTCACCACAGGTTAATGAGAAGGTTGTGCTTGAAAGGATGCACATAGCTGCAATGTTGTATTGGAGAGTTTCAGTCTTAAATCTTTCCCCACAGTCTGTGCCTGATATTTAGTGTTAATGCTAGTAAGGGCCGAGAATCCACTCTCACATAGGTACGTGGTTGCAATGGGCATCAGTGTCTTAACAGTGCGATTTGCCAAGGCAGGATATTCAGAACGCAGCCCAATCCAGAAATTTGGCGGTGGCTTCTGATTTAAATTTTAACAGAACCGCTTGTTGCAATTTCGATGAGGCTCTCTTGTTCAGATATCGGTAAGTGAACTGGAGGCAGGGCATGAACGGGATAACGAATCCAGTTCGTCATCTGTTTCGGGAAAGTACCTGCATAATTGCGCACCTAACTCCGGTGCTTTGCCTAATCCCATTTGACGTTGTCTGTAAGCTTGAGTTAATTTGCACACACATCAATAATGGAAAGACCTGTGTATTGTCCTTGGTAATGCAGAAACAACTTCTTAATCATAGCCTCAATTTTGTCCCGCACATTGAATCTTTTTTAAAATCTTTTTTATTTTTTTTCTCATTGAGATAATATCTCTTTTCCAAGAGAAACCAGGTTCAATAGCAGCAGAGGGAACAACGTTTCAGACAGAACAATGTACATACACTAACAACATTAAACAAAACTATAAACACACATACGGTACAACACATTTTACATTAAAAACACACATCTTGACTAAAAACAGCTGGCCTAAAAACAATTAAACTCTTCTATAATATATATATATATTACACACACACATCGATCAAGTGTTTAAACTCCAACGAAACTAGATCACATTTTAAAATGTTCAGGAGAGAATTCCAGGACCACTGTGCCAAGTAACTAAAACTATTTCTACCATGACCTGTTCTAATTTTTGGTACTGTTAGAAGCAAATCAGAATGGGACTGTAATTGATATTTATTTACTGACCTGACTAAAAAAGAACAATGGCATTTGACCCAATATAGCCTTAAATCAGTGTATACCAGTGTTTAAGCCTATGCAAGGTCAGTGACGACCAGCCAACAGCGCTGTAGAGATCACAATGATCTATCTAATAGACAGTTATGTACATCGTACCAGCTCCTTCCTGGCTTCAAAAGGAAAAACCTGCCTTATGCCGGTAATAAAATCCTATTTTCAGCTTGAGCTTCCTCAAGTTCTCTACATGCACAGTGAAGCTCAGCTTATCAACCCACACCCAAATATTTGTACACTTTAACTTGCTCTATAGTAACATGCCTGGCATTTGAAAATACCATGCATTTTGTTTTACCTGAATTTAGAATCAGCTTTAAATCATACAGATTCTGTTGTATGTTAAATGCTCTTTGGGCATTTTCAAAAGCTAAAGATAAACTACTACCACTTGAATAAAGAACAGTATCATCTGCATAAAAATGAACATCCGCTGTTTCAATAAGATCCCCAATGTTGTTGATATACAAAACGAACAACTGTGGGCCTAAAATAGAAACTTGCGGAACACCTGAGCACACCTCTATGGACTCAGATTTACAACAATCCGCCATTACACATTGGTTTATAAATTACCTATCAAATCATACACAATCTAGAGCATGACCAGTAATTCCATAACATTTTAACCTTTGCACTAACACAGCATGGTCCACTGTGTCAAAAGCCTTCGACAAATCAATAAAAACAGACACACAATCTAACTTCTTATCAAGAGCACAGTGGATGTCATTTAAAACCTTGAATGTTGCTGAAACGGTGCTGTGGCCAGACCTAAAACCTGATTGCATTCCATTTAAGATGCTTTCTTGGAAGTAGGTCTTTAGCTGCCTACTAAGGACTCAAGTACCTTTTTGACAGTACAGACAATTTTGATATGGGTCAATAGTTGTCAAGTAGTGAGGGATCTCCACCTTTCAGTAGAGGCAGTACAAATGCAGAATACCATAACTTGGGGATTTTCTTAACATCAAGCATAAGGTTAAAAATACATGTTAAGGGGGGAGCAATGATTTCTGCGGCTAGGTATAAGAGGCGGGGGTCTAGTTCATCAGGGCCAGGGGATTTTTAAATCAATTTCTTTCAGGGCTTTACACAATTCTGAAACGGAGAAGGAGGAAAAGGAGAACCTGGTGAAGGAGTGCACACGGGTGTCAGGTAAATTTATAGGGTGCTCAATTATACCTTTGACCTTTTCAAATAAACTGCCTGCATCTAAAGAATGCTGGTTCAAGGCTTTCAGAATGGAGGTTCTCTCAGTTGCAATCTGTGTCGACCAACAATTCTTTAGGAAGCTGTGTATCTTTTCTGCACTCCAAACCTTTCACTACTTGCCAAAATTTGGCTGGATTATTAACATTGTGTTTAGTAGATTTCAGGTAGTGGTCTGCTTTCAATTTACGGATCATTGCCACACCCATATTTCAAAGATGTTTAACCTGTTATAGCTGCAATCCCGATACAGGGATTGATATGACAACTACCAGTGAAAATAGAGGGCTCCAAAATTCAAACCACAAATCTCATAATTACAATTCCTAAAATATGTGTTTTATATAATTTCTAATCTATTTTCGTTTAATCCCACCAAAGTGTCCGATTTCAAATAGGCGTTTCAGCGAAAGCACTACAAACGATTTTGGTCTCCACCAAACCACAATAAGCACAGCCATTTTCCTGCAAAATATAGCCTTCACAAAAACCAGAAATAAAGATAATTCAAGGTTAGTGATTAATTTTATCTTCATCAGATGACACTCATAGGACTTCATGTTACACAATACATGCATTTTTTGTTGATAAAGTTCATATTTATATTTTAAAAATCTGAGTTTACATTGGCACGTTAGATTCACTAGTTCCAAAAACATCAAGTGATTTTGCATAGCCACATCATTCATCAGAAATAATCATCATAAATGTAGATGATAATATAGTTATACACATGGAATTTTATATATATATATATATATATACCTCTCCTTAATGCAACCGCTGTGTCAGATTTCAAAAAAACTTTGCGGAAAAAGAAATGCATGCAATAATCTGAGACGCCGCTCAATTTAAAAACACCACAGCCGCAAAGATGGCGTCAACATAAACAAGAAATTACATGATAAATATTCCCTTTTGATCTACATCAGAAAGCACTCCAGGAATCCCAGGTCCACAATAAATGTTTGTTTGAAAATGTTCGTTATTTATGTCCAAATACCTTCTTTTGTTAGAGCGTTTGGTATACATATCCAAACGCTAATTCTAGTCAGCGTTATATCGGACAAAAACTTCAAAAAGTGATATTACCGGTCAAAGAAACATTTCAAACTAAGTCCAGAATCAATCATTAGGATGTTTTTAACATATAGCTTCAATAAAGTTCCAACCGGAGTATTCTTTCTTGTCTTTGTGAGCAATGGAACGCAAGTGACTACCATGAGGAAAAAGTGGGATCACAAAATAGCTGCTTGATGGACAGCTGATATATTCTGCTCTCATTTACTCCCACAACAACATAGAAGCCCCATTATAGTATCTATTGATGGTTGACATCTAGTGGAACCCCTAGGCAGGGCAACATCATTCATATCTCAAGGGGATTTCATTGGGGACTCTGGTACAAGCTCAGATTTCTGACTTCCTGTTTTGATTTCAACTCAGGGTTTTGCCTGCCAATATGAGTTATGTTATACTCAGACATCATTCAAACACTTAGGCAATAGCACCGTGATCACTTATGTCATTTGCAAAAATACCAGAAGCATTAACTTCTTGACGCTACCCATCCCGTCATCAACAACCGCTGAATTGCACAGCGCCACATTCAAATAACATTACTAAAAATAATTATATTCATGAAATCACAAGTACAAAATAGCAAAACACAGCGTAGCTTTTTGTTAATCCACCTGTCGTGTCAGATTTAGAAAATATGCTTTACAGCGAAAGCAATCCACGCGTTTAAGTTTATCGATCACTAGACAAAACATTATGAACACCTAGCATCAAAGTAGCTTGGTCACAAATCAGAAAAGCAATAAATTAATCGCTAACCTTTGCTCTTCAGATGTTTTCATTCACGAGACTCCCAGTTACACAAATGTTCCATAAAGATTATTTTTATATCCAAAATACCTATTTGTTTGGCGCGTTATGTTCAGAAATCCACAGGCTTGAGCGGTCACGACAACTCTGACACAAATTCCAAATAGTGTCCGTAATGTCCACAGAAACATGTCAAACGTTTTTTAGAATCAATCGTCAGGTTGTTTTTAAAATATATAATCGATAATATATCAACTGCGACTGTCTTTTTCAGTAGGAGAGGGAGAGACGATGGCTGCCCAAGCTCTGTTGCGCAAGCAAAACTCATGCGAACACCTGACGCGAGATCTTTCTCGCTCATTTTTCAAAATAAAAGCCTGAAACTATGTCTAAAGACTAACACCTTGAGGAAGCGATAGGAAAAGGAATCTGGTTGATATCCCTTTAAATGGAGCGAAGGCAGGCTATGGAACATGGAGCTTTCAAAATAAAAGCCACTTCCTGGTTTGATTTTCCTCAGGTTTTCGCCTGCAATATCAGTTCTGTTATACTCAGACAATATTTTGACAGTTTTGGAAACTTTAGTGTTTTCTATCCTAATCTGTCAATTATATGCACATTCTAGCATATGGGCCTGAGAAATAGGCCGTATACTTTGGGAACGTTATTTTTCCAAACATAAAATTAGTAACCCCCTAGCTGAAAGAGGTTAAAATGATGAGTATAGGTTAAGATCAAATCAATCAAAGAGGATTTCCGAGGATATTTTATATTCAACCTAGTTACACTGTTGACAATCTGAGTGAGATTGTATGTATTGCACAGAATTTTAAGTTGATCAGAACTAGATGCTAGAAAGTCCTGATTCAGATCACCCATCAGGACAAACTCAGAATTGACATTCTGTGATGGCAATGTGAAAATACAATCCAGGGAGCCAACAGTAGCAGATGGAGGTCTATAACAACAAGATGGAACCATATTTAAAAATGAGCCAAGGTTCAAAGACAGATATTCAAATTGCTTAGGTTTAGTAACAGAAGTCAGAACGACCACCGAGTACTTGTCTTTCACATATACACCAACACCACCACCCTTAGATTTACGATCTGTACGAAAAACATTGTAACCATTTATTCCTGAAAATGATAGGCTAATTGGCATCATTTGAGTCAATTGGAGGTGTACCTGTGGACGTATTTACAGGCCTACCTTCAAACTCAGTGCCTCTTTTCTTGACATGGGAAAATCAAAAGAAGTCATCCAAGACCTTAGCCAACTATCAGTGTCCATGCTAGTTGGGCTAACAACATGTAGAATGACTGATGCTAGCATTGGATGTGCTTGTGGAAGCGGAACTTGTGTAGTGCTGCTAGTATGTGTCTCAATGTGGGCCTTTTTAAAAAAAAAACATTTTTTGAGCAAACGGAATGGGCAGGAGCTACAAATATCAACATGAGCAGCAGCTACGTTTGGCTACGTTAGTGGAATTCCCGCAAGAGTAACGGTTAATGTGATTGATGTTAATTATTTGCCTAGGCTATCTGTATTTGACATTGGTGTTATTTCACTGAACACTAGATGGTTTAATTTTTGGCACTGAAATGAGGCTACTTGGGCGGGAACTCACCCAAATGTATAGCCCCGTTGGAAAATATAAATAAACATTTGGCGTACCCCCGACGGCATTGAGCATACCCCCTGGGGTACGTGCAAATATGGCCACATCAGAAAGTTCTTGCTTTGAGTTTTCAATAAACATATTTGTTCTATTTTTCTCAAGGTTTATTTATCATAATTAGTTTCCCCTGGCTGCAATCTCTTTTATTTATCTATATATATATATATATATATATATTTTTTTTTTTAAACAGTTCGGCCTTTCTGACTGTCTTAGTTTTGATATCTCTTTTACAAGCAGAAACACCTACATAATGTCCATTTAATTTTGCCACTTTCTCTGCAGCCTGAAATACATTTTCTGAAATTAATAAATAACATAAATGCTCAGCCAGTTCTTCAATTTTCGTTTGTCTTTGAGATGTGAAATGTATTTGCGTTCCAAATGCTAATCAATGCCCCAAGTTTCATAATCCCCCGTGTCTGCAATGACCCCTCTACGGTTTCCAACTCCATAGGATGGACTGACCCTTGATTGGCTGTGTGTGTGTGTGTGTGGTTTCAAGCCAAGCAAGCCTCCATCTTTAGTGTGAGTGAAGTGAGTTCTGAAAGACTGAAATGTATGCGTCTTTAAAAATAGTTTTCACACAAATGTAGGTGACTCACAATAACAAACTTTATGTTCCTTTAACTCCGCCTTCTAGTGAGTTTATACACTGACATCGCCTACCATTCTGATAGATTGGAGATGGTCAGAAAACGTGGTTGTAACGTTAATCATTTGGTTGTTATTCTGTTGGTTACCTTGAGGCAGATGCTCCAGGGGCAGTGGCCCACACTCATTGAATATGACACATATATATATATATATATATATATATATATATATATATATATATATATATATATATATATATATATATATATATATATATATATATATATATATATATATATATATATATATATATATATATATATATATATATATATATATATATATATATATATATATATATATATATATATATATATATATATATATATATATATATATATATAAACATTTTAGAGCAACCAAAAGTAATACCTTTTTTGTGAATGACCTCATTACCGAGCGCAAAGTTGCTTGCATGTTTCTCACCGAAACATGGCTGTCATCAGCCTGTAACGCCACTCTTACTGATGTTGCTTTATCTGATCACCACAATTTTTTTTTACTACCTTGTTGCCCATAGCACAGTGTTTCATAATAATGCGTTCAGTATTACCCTACCTTACCTCTGAAGTTACTACAGGTTTTTATTGAGTTTATGACCAATACTTCTGCCTTCCTTCTTGTGGTGATTTTAGTTCACTTTAATACCAAATTAAGGGCAACCGTTGATCCCGTGGTTGAGAAAAGTCACACCCGAACAGGGAGCACCTTGGATTTGTGAAGAAACAAATGACTTTAAAGAGATTGCAGAAAGGCAGAGCGGAAGTGGAGAAAGTCAGTTGCAGGTCCGTTATGATATTCAGAGAGCAAGCTGGCAGACGGTCTATTCTGAAAGTATTCAGACCCTTTGACTTTTTCCACATTTTGTTACGTTACAGCCTTATTCTAAAATGGATTACATTGTTTTCCCCTCATCACGCAATATCCCATAATGAGAAAGCGAGAACAGGGTATTACACTTTTAAAAAATCAGAAATACCTTATTTACATAAGTATTCAGACCCTTTGCTGTGAGACTTGAAATTGAGCTCCATTGCATCCTGTTTCCATTGATCATCCTTGAGATGTTTCTACAACTTGATTGGAAGCCATTGGTCAACTGCAAAACATACAGAATGTTGCAGCGTGGGTACTGACCAAGACCAGACGGAGAGCACACATTTACACTGGTTTTAATATTTTTGCACTGGCTATCTGAGTTTAAAAAAAATATAATTAATTTTAAGTCTTCTATTGGTATTTAAATCAATCCACAATTGTGCTACACAATACATGTCAGACATGATTTTAAGTTATGTACTCAGTAGGTCTCTCAGGTCCTCTGGCGCTGGCCTTTTAACTATCCCAAAGCCTAGGATGGAGATGCAACATTTAGTTATTATGCCCCCGGCCTCTGGAATAGCCTGCCAGACAACCTGACGGGGGTCCGAAACTGTGGACATGTTTTACGATCGCTTTTAGCTATGCTTTTCCTTTTAGGATGTGTTAAAAAAATAAAAAAATCAGTGTCTTAATCTTTGGTCTTACGTTTAAATATGTCAGCTTTTATTTTTTATTAAAGACCTTTTTTTTTTTTTTTTTTGCACATCGAACTCAAATCAAATATGCTTCCCAAAAATAACTTGCGTTTGTTGTTTTGATTGGGGTTTCCCGCATTTATCAAAGAGCCAACGGGTAGCCTGAATTCAGATGTGTCCATGTAAACAGGATTATTAGTGAAATCGTTCTTCTCGCAAAGCATGTAAACATTTGGATCTATTTATAATTATTGGACTATACACAATCGCATTATTGTGTGCATGTAACTGTACTTGCTGTCGCAAGAATCTATTCCCCGCTTACAAAGGTCTTGAGTGCTGCAAAAGTCTTATTTTTGATAAACTAATCAACACAGGACATTTGATTTAACTCGGCCAAAACGGGTTCTGTAAGCACCATCATTGTGCAACATGTCGTCCCCCTGTATGTCTGCCTGACTGGAATGGGTTTCAAAATCAAATCTTCCCAAATTCCTTGGTATAAAACCCCATTGATACTTTAGTCATTACTCGTTTTATGTTACTTGATTACATAATCTCATGGCACGTTTTAAAATGCAACATTTTCCCTGGTTTCCTTTTGCTGTTTGTGCCCATCCCCCACCCAGCCTATATGTGTGTGTGTGTTTTATATATATATACATTTATTATTATTATTTTATTTTTTTAAAGGCACTGCAATCAAAGGCTGTAAAGCCCTTGTGGCAGTATTATCTTCGCAGCTTCACTTGGGTTTGAGATCTTCAAAGCACACTTTCCTGAGCCACTGTTGTGGCACTTGTTAGAGATCAAGGGATGTGTTCGACACTTTGGCATGAACTTCTCTCGGATCAAGCCGGACCCCTTTCATTAAAATATGTCCTCGGCTTCATTGGAATATATGAAGTAGCCTAAATCATTAGGCACTTGATGCATTTTCTCTGACTGGGATGAGTGACTTCAGACTCCACATTTCCCTTTCGAAAGAAGAGAACAGTCTTTACAATTACCATCGTCATTAGACTGTAATTTACTATTACTGCTTATGGGTGACCTTGAAATATGCTCTGCTCCTATTGGCCGTGAAGTTGACTTTCTTCAGTCATGTTTGCTTTCACACGTTCAGTCTTTCAACATTCCTGTCTTTCAACAAAGGCTTTAACTCTCCAAGTGAGTTGTCTCTTGAACTGGGATCTGACTGTTGGCTGGTCCTCACTTCGTTTCATTTGTTATTGTAAAGCCACTTGATTGCTTTATTAGCCCTCTGTGCCTTACATGCTGAGGTGTGTGTGAGCTTGGCACCTACTGTCAGTGACTGCCAAAGGGATCCCCAAAAAGGGGGCATGAAACTGTCACACACTGGTGTAAATCCAATTGCTCAGTCTTCCTCTGCCATTTTCTAAGACACCCCAATAAAATGTCATTTTTGATAACTCGCTTAAATGGTGAGTTTTAGTTATACTAAAATTCTCTTTGAAAATGGAAAGGGGAAGGAAAAGCTATTTGACGGCCTGACATTTTGGCCTTTATATTAGAGTGAAAGGAAGACAGGAATGACACTCGGACATGAATGTCAGTCTGTGAATTCCTAAAAGGCATCTTGGTGCCATTTTCCCTTTGTATGGGGCTGTGTGTGGAGCAGTATTAATTTAGACTAAAATCATTACGCCTTAGTCCAATTTGTCAGTTGAATAATGATTGAGTCTATTGTAAAATTCACAACATTGGGCTGTTCGTCAGCTAAATGCCCTTTTTTCATTTGAGTGATCACATTTGTATTGCCTGATATAACCTATAATAAACATCACTGACTACCATGTGCACAAACACACACAGCCTTTTTTTCTGAATAACATTCTATTCTCTTCCCAACAGCAGAAAAATAACAAAACACTGTATATAATAATTTGCTAGCAATGTAAATTCCTAATTCAGACTATATAGAGATGGCACATTATATACAAAACAAACATGCACACCCAAGTGCAGAGAGAGGGAGTAGCACAATCACCAAATGATGGCGCGAAGTGGTATGGTTTCCATCACTCGGAAGGCCAATGCCATTTGTTGTCGACGTTCCACAGATGCCGCAGCCACATTGGTGTCCAATTATACTGAACAAAAATATAAATGCAATATGTAAAGTTAGTCCCATGTTTCATGAGCTGAAATAAAATATCCCAGAAATGGTCCAAGTGCACAAAGCTTATTTCTCTCCGATATTGTGCACAAACTTTACTACATCCCTGTTAGTGAGCATTTCTCCTTTACTAAAATAATCCATTCACCTGACAGGTGTGGCATATGAAGAAGCTGATTAAACAGCATGATCATTACACAGGCGCATCTTGTGCTTGGGACAATAAAAGGCCACTCTCTAAAATGTGCAGTTTTGTCACAACACAATGCCACAGATGATTTGAGGGAGCGTGCAATTGGCATGTCCACCAGAGCTGTTGCCAGAGAATTTAATGTTAATTTCTCTACCATAAGCCACCTCCAATGTTTTAGAGAATTTGACAGTACTTCCAACCAGCCTCACAACCGCATACCACGTGTTACCTCGCCAGTCCAGGACCACATCGGTCTTCTTCACCTGCGGGATCGTCTGAGACCAGCCACCTGGACAGCTGATGAAACGGAGTATTTATGTCTGTAATAAAGCCGTTTTGTGGGGAAAAACACATTCTGATAGGCTGGGGCTGGCTCCCAAGTGGGTGGGTCTATGCCCTCCCAGGACCAACCATGCCTGCACCCCTGCCCGGTCATGTGAAAACCATAGATTAGAGCCAAATTAATTCATTTCAATTGACTGATTTCCTTATGAACTGTTACTCTGTAAAATTGTTGCATGTTTTTGTTCAGAATAGAATGGCGGCTAAAGACTTTGAACAGGAGCTAATCACTGTTCTGCCCAGGGACGTAGTGGAGTCCCTACATATTGAGTCCCACTCGAGTCCCAAGTGCCCTGTGCTTGAGTCTTAGTCACCAATGGCTGAAGTCCCTATGGCTCATGTCCTGGTCGACGTGCTCAAGTTGGAGTCACTGGGTCCTCATTAACACAAAATAAAGGTATTTACCCATTCATGTGTAGTGGCAAGAGGAATTTTTGTCATTGTTTGCTGTCCTTTTTCTTTTCTCTCTGTGCCACAAAATGTTTGCATATAGGCTACTGGTAATGTTACCAGGCCCATGTTCAGTTGCATAACGTTCTCTAACGTTGCAGATGGAAATACCACATGTCAGAGGCATGTTTGTTCTACATAGAAATATGCTATCTGAACGTTGCATTTTTAAATGGATTTTTTAAAAAATAAATACTTTATTTAACCAGGTAGGCTAGTTGAGAACAAGTTCTCATTTACAACTGTGACCTGGCCAAGATAAAGCAAAGCAACAGAGTTACACATGGAATCAACAATACAATAGAAAAAGTGTGCAAATAAGGGAGGTGAGGCAATAAATAGGCCATAGTGACGAAATAATTACAATATAGCAATTAAACACTGGCATGAAAATGTGCAGAAGATGAATGTGCAAGTAGAGATGCTGGGGTGCAAAGGCGCAAAAGGAATAAAATGAATAACAGTATGAGGATGAGGTAGTTTGGATGGGCTATTTACAGATGTTCTATGTGCAGGGATCTGTGAGCTGCTCAGACAGCTGGTGCTTAAAGCTAGTGAGAGATGAGTCTCCAGCTTCAGTGATTTTTGCAGTTCGTTCCAGTCATTGGCAGCAGAGAACTGGAAGGAAAGGCGGCCAAAGGAAGAATTGGCTTTGGGGATGACCAGTGAAATTTACCTGCTGGAGTGCATGCTACGGTTGGGTGCTGCTATAGTGACCAGTGAGCTGAGAAGGCTGGGCTTTACCTAGCAGAGACTTATAGATGACCTGGATCCAGTGGGTATGGCGACGAATATGAAGCGAGGGCAAGCCAACGAGAGCATACAGGGCGCAGTGGTGGGTAGTATATGGGTGTAGAATAAGGCTAACAAAATGTGGAAAGTTAAGTGGTCTGAATACCCTCCGACGGTGCTATAGTGTTTTCTCCTTTGTTGAGCACATACTGGAACCTCCTGCAGCACAGAGTGATGGCAGTCTTTCATTTCTGCAGTGATGACACTGGGCTGCGGATGCTGAAGTATGTCTGGGGTGTTATTTAATTTGAGGGGAAACGTAAGGCCCATTGTCTTCCTTCTCCTGGAAATTAGAGCAGCAATTAAGCCCAAATCTGACTAACTATTCATGCACAGTCACATCCAGTAAAACAGATTGGATTTTTATGTATTTTACAGTCCACTACCCCCTGTAGTAATTTTTGTATCCTGCATTGGTTACTCATTTAAATAGTTTGTCTCATTAATAAGAAGAGCCTGTACATCAAACAAATGCTACTCTACATAGACATGCATAAGAAAACCAATGCGCTAAGCAGAGCCCATTCAGAATAGTCACTATCACCTAGCTTGTGCAAATGGATCCAAAATGGCCGTCGGTTGTTGCCTAGGTCTTTTGAAGAGTTTGAACATCAGACTAATTATTTGGGAGAGGAAAGGGAGTTGTTGTGGCAGTGGAGCCAAATCCATTGAGCAATTTGTGAGCAATTCTCAGTTGATTTAGCCTAATTTCCTTCCGTCCGTATTCAAATGCGGAGTCGTCCTCACTCAAGTTTGTGCACTCATTTCCCACATCGCACTCTAAATGGCTTTTAATTGCTGAGACGTTTACTTTGTCAGTTGCACGGTAAGATCTATAGTCGGGTAAACTTTTGAGGGAGGGAATAATGTACTCAATTGGGAGCACTCAAATTAGGTCTGTGTAGTAGCTCAGTATTCAGTGAGCATTTGCGCTGTCTGCCAATTATAATAAATGCCTCAGTCACTCGGTCCTCATTGTATTCTAAACTAAATTTGCTTCCATAACAATTGCCAAGGTCGCCCAGTTGTGTTATTTCCCTAGTCTTTTATTTGCTGGTTAAATGTGGCTCTGATGGTTGTGGCTAGGAACAATTGAGCGTTGTGGAGAGCTGTTGATCATTAACATTGAGAATGCTAAGGATCTCAAGTGTCATTGTCTGGTCCAGATTGGATAATAACGTTGCCACGCGGAGTTTCAATCCCTCTTAACCATCAAGGACGTTTTGTGACATGAAGAAAAATGAGTAGCTACTTTGAACCTGTTGACTGAAACGAGCCAGGAGTGTTATAGGATAATAGTATCAAGTAGCTGCCGTCTGTACCGCCAGGTAAGTCGTAGGCCATTTAGGCTCGTTTGCCATCTGCAAGAAGATCAGGCAGAGTAGACTCAAAATTGCCTCGAACTTTACGTTATTTTACGTTTGCACACACCGTTTTTGTTGTTGCTTTTTGATACTTTCCAGTCCTCCTGGACGACCTTGTTGTCTTAATCCTTAGCCTCATTTATTAGTAGGCACATTGTCGCAGGGAGAAATTTGAGCCCCACAGATGCCCCGCTCGACTCATTCACGGAGATACAGTCAAGGGAAAATGGTGCTGAGGCCAGTAAAGATGTGGATTTTATGCCTGTAAAGTCTCCCCTCCGAAGGATGAATCGCCTCCCTTCAGCAAAGTGGCGACACCCCTTCCATTTGCCCATTTATCTCACAGCTATAGAATATGTAGTAGCAGCCATGTGTTTGGAAATAATGAAGGGTTGAGGGTGTACAGTGTAATTACTGTGGCCCCTGGCTGTAAATTCTCTGACCCCCAGGCTTGTGGAATTTGTGGTGCTCCTCTCATCTGGACCTGGTGTCACTGGGCCAATGGTAACTTAACTGTTTCTGATTAGAAAGTTTGCCAGGGAGCGAGCGCTACGCTCGCTCTAATGTGTGTACTATCTTGACTGGCGCTTCATTGACCGCCAGGTTGATGTTTGAGCCAATGAGGCGTGCATGTCTTACAGACAGTCGTTGCTATCGGTATCGGTGACTCCAGAACCCCTTAGGGTAGGATCGTAATTCTGATCCACGGCAGTATGATAATGATGCTTTGTCTATGGGGAAATAATTGCATTTTGAGAGACTAGCCTAATTGTGCACAGTTGTTTCTAACACCCTTTACTCCACATATTAGTAGGTTTTGAAATGAAGCTCTTTCTCCGAACACCCACTTTATTTAATTTCGTAGTACACTGAACAAAAATATAAACTCAACATGTAAAGTGTTGGGCTCATGTTTAATGAGCTGAAATAAAACATCCCAGAAATGTCCCATACGCATAAAAAGCTTATTTCGCTCCAATTTTGTGCACAAATTATGTTAACATCCCTGTTTGTGAGCATTTCTCCTTAGCCAAAATAATCCATCCACCTGACAGGTGTGACATATCAAGAGTTTGATTAAACAGCATGATCATTATGCTGACTGGTTCTGATCCACGGCCCTACTTATTTTTAAAAAGCGGTCTGTGTGTGACCAACCAATGTGTATCTGTAATCCCAGTCATGTGAAATTCATAGATTAGGCTTTATTGAAATTATTTAAATTGACTGATTTCCTTATGAACTGTAACTCTGTAAAAACCTTAATTGTTGCATGTGGCGTTTTGTACATTTTCTTTGTTCAGTATAGAGACACATCTTAACTACCTTGCCCACCTTAGACATTTGCTTATTTGTGTAGTTTGACATTTTTTTTTGTTAGATTATTTATTTTTACCAATCAACATTGAATTGACAATTTCAGTTTTAGAAAGGTGAGTAAGAGGTGAAACCGGTCAAATTTAAAAGCTTTAGGTATGTGGGTAGTTGCCCTCAGTTCAGCCACAACGCAGGTAGTTCTGCCAGAAGCATCAGAATGTAAGATTATGTGGTGTGGGGTTCAGCAGCTCCAAGCTTTGCCAGCATGCTCTGAAAGCTTAAGGCCTTTTCTACTGACTTGCACCTTAAGACTGAGCAGACCTGGTCAAGTTCTGATTAAACTGCCACATCAGGAGAAGACTGAACGAGGAAGAATTTCATGCATAATTGTGTTTTGGATGGTAGAACCAGAAAAGTTTGCGATATGAAGTCATCATGAGCAGGCAGTAAAATATTTTTAAAATATTATTTTTTACCTAATTGAAGAACGAGGGGGGGGGGAAGACTGAAAGTCTTATCCAAATCACAGACCTGTTTGCCTATTCATTGAGGTGTCAAAAGGTATTCAACGTGGTGATTTTAAATATGATTGTAATTACCACTGTCCATACTGTTTGCTATCTCTCATTGATTAGTGAGCAGTTATGACAGGACGCTCTGTCAGAGGCGGCTGCCTATAGATATAGATTAGAGATCACTGGCCACTTTTAGAAATGGATCACTAGCCACTTTGATTGTTTCCATTTCCAGCATTACTCATCTCATATGTATAAACTGCACTCCACACTTCTACAGTATTTTAGTCACTTTAATTGTGTGTAAATATTGCATCTCCCGTCCCTAATGTATATACCGTATTCCACACTACACCACTGACTGTTAAACAGCCATCTCCAGCACATCAGAGGCTGCTGCCTATAGACATAAATGAGCCATTTCTGGACACGTAAAGGAAATGAAACACCAGCCACTTTAATAATGCCAATCTCATATGTATAAACTGTACTATTCTACTGTATCTTAGTCTCTGTTAGATATTCCTGCACTGTCGGAGCTAGAAGAACAAGCATTTCACTACACCCGCAATAACATCTGCTAAACACATGCATGTGACCAATATGTTTTGATTTGTGACTTTTCCATGGCTGTCCTCAATGCCATGCCTAATGAGTAATCGAAACAGTGGGTTTTGATAGAGGAGCCCAGTTTTCTTCCCTCTGAACTCCTTGGGTATATATCAAATCACCATCTCTTTTTATGCACTTTCTTTTACTCGAACTACTGCAATTCAACGGATACATGCTTTTGGGAACCGTTCAAGTAATTTAATTTTTTTATCGCCACAAAACAGGCTCGCTCTTATGATTTTGGTTTTGTTGTGTAGTCCAATTTATTGAGGGCAAACGGCACCACTAACACTTGGGCATCCACGGACATAGCTTTAACAACAACCTTTGAGGATGTCGTGGCAGGTATTACCCTGTCCTTCAGCGTAATGTTGTAAATGATCCTTTCAGCGAGATTAATTTGACCATCAAATTCGTTGACTTTGACGTTCCCCCACAATGTGCACTTCACTGTTTGCAGATGAGCGTCAATCCCGAATTTCTTAAGGCGTCTCAATTTTAGGTTGGGTATTATGGGCTCAATTTGTCTTAGGATTTATTTAGTGTCTGGCAGATTGTTGTTGTGATGTGTAAAAAGGCTTTTTTGAGCCATTGGACATGGTTTTAAAACCCAGCTCCATTTCACTGGCCAAGTGTGGCGTGTTCTCCTGCAGTGCTGCTGTAACGCCATGTTCCCCCACAGATGTATCCCACAAACACCCATAACCACTATTTGTATCCTTTCTGCCCCCTCAAGTCTAACATTCCCTCTTCTGGGAGATGAAGAATGCCTCTGGTATACTCCTTAAAAGAAGCAGCTGAAGTCTGAAGATTTGAATGCCAGCTCAGGAGACCTGCTATTTTGTAATGGGGTTGGTTCCTGTGCCAAACTGGAAATGATCCTTCTGGTTGGTTGGGTTTGTTCACTGGCTCCTTCAGCATAGTGCTGTGGGTGTTTTCTATTTGATTGTTTACAATCCACGGTTTTAATCACCTCTGCTTTGTTCAAATGTCATGTCTGCTTAGATGGGGAGATGGAGGCTAACTCTATGCCCAAACCGAATGCTTGCGCAAATTGATTTTGTCCCCCCACACCAAACGCAATCACGAATAGTAGGTTGGAATATAAAAAAACTCTGAATTAATTTGGGGACCGGTCGAAAAGCATTTATGGCAGGCTAGCGAGCTTGCAGTTGCTAGCTTGCTGTTGCTAGCTAATTTGTCCTGGGATATAAACGTTGAGTTGTTAGTTTACCTGAAATTCAAAAGGTCCTCTACTCGTTTCTAGTCATCTCTCCTCTTTCCAGGCTTTTTCTTCTTTGGACTTTATATGGCAATTGGCATCTAACTTTCATATTAAGGTGTGTTACCACAACCGACAGACCTGAGTTCATCTGGGGCGGCAGGGTAGCCTAGTGGTTAGAGCGTTGGACTAGTAACCGGAAGGTTGCAATCCCCGAGCTGACAAGGTACAAATCTGTCGTTCTGCCCCTGAACAGGCAGTTAACCCACTGTTCCTAGGCTGTCATTGAAAATAAGAATTTGTTCTTAACTGACTTGCCTGGTTAAATAAAGGGAAAAAATATATATCTTTCAATCACCTACGTGGGTATATAACCAAGGAGATGGCACGTGGGTACAGTTGAAGTCGGAAGTTTACATGCGCTTAGGTTGGAGTCAATAAAACTCATTTTTAAACCACTCCACAAATTCCTTGTTAACAAACTATCGCCTTGGCAAGTCGGTTAGGACATCTACTAGAAGTCATTTTTCCAACAATTGTTTAGACAAATTATTTCACTTATAATTCACTGTATCACAATTCCAGTGGGTCAGAAGTTTACATGCACTCAGTTGACTGTGCCTTTTAAACAGCCTGGAAAATGATGTCATGGCTTTAGAAGCTTCTGATAGGCTAATGGACATAATTAGAGTCAATTGGAGGTGTACCTATGGATGTATTTCAAGGCCTACCTTCAAACTCGGTGCCTCTATGCTTGACATCATGGGAAAATCAAAAGAAGTCAGCCAAGACCTCAGAAAAAAATTGTAGACCTCCACAAGTCTAGTTCATCCTTGGGAGCAATTTCCAAACGCCTGAAGGTACCACATTCATCTGTACAAACAATAATAGTATGCAAGTATAAACACCAATGGGACCACGCAGCCGTCATACCGCTCAGGAAGGAGACGCTTTCTGTCTCCTAGTGATGAACATACTTTGGTGCGAAATGTGCAAATCAATCCCAGAACAACAGCAAAGGACCTTGTGAATATGCTGGAGGAAACGGGTACAAGAGTGTCTATATCCACAGTAAAACGAGTTCTATATTGACATAACCTGAAAGGCCGCTCAGCAAGGAAGACGCCACTGCTCCAAAACCGGCATAACTTTTTGGAGAAATGTCCTCTGGTCTGACGAAACAAAAATAGAACTGTTTGGCCAAAATGACCATCCTTATGTTTTTAGGAAAAATGGGGATGCTTGCAAGCTGAAGAACACCATCCCAACCATGAAGCACGGGGATGGCAGCATGTTGTGGGGGTGCTTTGCTGCAGGAGGGGCTGGTGCACTTCACAAATAGATGCAAGCAACATCTCAAGACATCAGAAGTTAAAAGCTTGATCGCAAATGGGTCTTCCAAATGGACAATGACCCCCAAGCATACTTCCAAAGTTGTGTCAAAATGGCTTAAGGACAACAGAGTGGCCATCACAAAGCCCTGACCTCAATCCCATAGAAAATGTGTGGGCAGAACTGAAACAGTTCGATCAAGGAGGCCTACATACCTGACTCGGTTACACAAGCTCTGTCAGGAGGAATGGGCCAAAATTCACCCAACTTATTGTGGGAAGGTTGTGGAAGGCTACCCAAAATGTTTGACCAAAGTTAAACCATTTTTAAAGGCAATGCGATCAAATACTAATTGGGTGTATGTGAACTTCTGACCCACTAGGAATGTGATGAAAGAAATCAAATAAATCATTCTCTGCTATTATTCTGACATTTCATTCCTAACTGACCTAAGACGGGTAATTTTTTACTAGGATTAAATGTCAGGAATTGTGAAACTGAGTTTAAATGTATTTGGCTGAGGTGTATGTAAACTTCCGACTTCAACTGTATATGCTTCTATAAACCAATGAGGAGACGGGAGAGGCAGGACTTGAACCGCGTTCAGCGTCACAAATAGAACTGACTTCTATTTTAGCGTTTGGCAACGCAGACGCTCGTTGGTGCAAAGATTGAATAACATGCATGTGTAAATGTATTTTGCAGTGCATGTGAGCTCTACGGGATTGGTCTAGTTCTGCAACCCCACTGTGATAAGAAACTTGCTCTTAAAGCTAGAAGTCTTTAAATAAGAAAGGAGCATAACAGTTCGCTTTGAACTCTAACTGCTAGAGAATTCTGCAATATCTGCATCTACTTTCATTGTTTTATAGGTTGGTAAGGCTGGATTATTATAGCATAGTGTTTTCTAATACCTTTTTTACCAGAATAATTATGTAACTAGTTTAATAAATAAATTGTGCTAACAGGTTGAAGTGAGACGTTGGCATATGTGTGTCTGGATGTGAGCGGCGTTGAGCTGTAGCAAATCCTGCTCATTGCTCATGGAGTGGCTCCGCTAAAAACCGGTCCTCGCTCCAAACCGGTCCTGCAGCTCCAAATTTGCACCATTCATTAAAATCACAATTTAACCAACACCCATCACTTTTTGACTTACCTGAACCTACCATTTGGTTTTCAATTATTGATTTGAATGGAAAGTATTTTAATAAACAGGAAAAGGTGACTGATATAGCACTCACCATTTCAAAAAGGCTACATGTCTTATTAAACCGCATATAAACACACTAAATAAGTCAAGAACTAGATAGGGAGCCTAAGAAGGACCAGAAATGAATTATTTAGGTTATATTATTTCAAGGCCTATAGCCTACAAAGAGATGGATTTGCGAGTGTAACACACTAGGCTGTCAGGGACATTGAGGCTCAGCATTTAAACATTTAGTCTATAAATTGTGCATATAGGCTGTGACTTGACTTAAAATGAAATACAAATTAAACAAAGGCCTTAGTAGGCTCAGTCTGCACCATCTTTGAATTCATTTTTAGAAACACTAGTTTGGCCAGAGTGTCTTCAGGCTCATGTGATGGTGCCTGGAGAGCAGGCCAGCAGCGAAAGATTACCCGCGCCACACTTGCGTAGCCACTAGAGATTTTTTTATATATATTTTTATCCTTTATTTAACTAGGCCTAGGACAAGGGGTTAACTGCCTGTTCAGGGGCAGAACGACAGATTTGTACCTTGTCAGCTCGGGGGTTTGAACTTGCAACCTTCCAGTTACTAGTCCAACGCTCTAACCACTAGGCTGCCCTGCAAAACACCCTTTGGGCCACTCTTGGTTGGTGTGCAGGATTAATTTATTTTATTTCTGTAAGTAGGCCTAAAGGATTTTTAGGTAAAATAAGCCTATCAAAACAGAAAGCTCCTTGAAAGAGGCTATATGCCAGGCCTACTGGGGTGAAAAATCATTGATGGCCAATTGAATAAATAATAGAACAAAAATGAACAACTCAAGATTTGATTTTTTTTGTTTTATAAATACTTTGCTACAATGACACACTTAGCTAGCTACCCATCTTATTCCTTTCTGTTAGCATGTGCACGTAGTAAGTGCTTTTTAAGCAGTGGACACTACATCATCGCACTCTTGGTCATCATATTTGTAAGTTGGCTTGTTTTTTTTTTTTGGGGGGGGGGGGTCCCACCTGTTTCTATCAGTTTCTTTATGAAGATATTTAGCATACTTGATGACAGTAGCATACTTGATGACAGTAGCATACTTGATGACAGTAACTAAAGCAATGGGATATAGCAGCACACAAGTAGATTACAAATGCATGCTGCCCTGAGCTTGAGGTGAGTGCCATTAGAAAGTAATTTGGAGTGGGCGAGAAGGCCGACCCTCCAGCCTTTGGTAAACTTGCTCCAGTCAAATTGGGCACGCTCCGCTCCTCGCTCCGCTCACATACTCTTGTACGGATGTTATTTAAGGACTGTTTTTAGTCTTTGACTTAGCGTTTCAGACAACCTCTTCCCACTCTTCCCCCATCTCATGTTTCATGCTCATTTCAAAACGGCTCCTTGAAGTCTAGGGTGAGGTTTGCCAAGGAGGCTCCATTATGTGATTTAACAGTCTTACTGAGGATTTCGCAACAAAGGTTATAGCACAAAAGCGAGGGCATTTCAAAATCAACTTTTTCTTCCTTAAAGCTGCGAGCAAGCTGCTTATTTACCCTGTGGTTAAACCCTTTTCTTCTGCAGGGATCTAAGTAGAAAGGTTTGTTATTAAACTGAATTATTCAATCTGACAATGAATTGGTCATTGCCTCCAATTAAATGTTTTTATTTTTCAATCTACATAAACCGTCCCATAGGTCACACATTTTAATAACCCAATGGATGGTAAAGCAGATTTTATCACAGAGCAGGCTGCTGGCTGCTTCTGCCTTGATATTGTGCATCTGTAATAAATACCTCCTAAGTGGTAATACTTTATTTTTGTCCACTGACTGATTTCTGGTTTCCTTGTCAGTAAGGAGTCTAGATGAGCTGGCATCCATTGAGCGGGACTGGCTGCTCACTTTGCTTTTCTTCACCCGATCAAAGGAAGGGCCACAACACTTGGCAACTGCTTTATTCATATCCCAATTTCCGTTTTTGTTCTGGAAAAACCGCAATCTATCGAGTGTGAAATGGACTTCTGCACCACCCACCCTCTTTAAAGTGTTTTAATAGAGCTCACCAGCTGTGCTCGCTCCACTGCCAGCCGCTGATGCCTGTACCATGAGGCTAAACAACCACTGTTTTCTTTGTCAGAAGCTGTGTACACATTTTGTTTAGAGTTTGGTCATGCAGTGGGGAGACTTGCTGAGCAATATTCAGGACTCTTGTAAGGCTTTGCGTTTCTTTGTTTTAGAACCAGCCTGACCTCTAGAGGTCCTGAACATGGTTAGCAAGCCCCCCCCCCCCCAGTCTGTCTCTCTCATTGGGCCAGGCTACTGCTGAACTGTTCCTTGTGTGCATCGTCCATGACTGAGCTCATAGTTCTGTTTCTGCTGAGAGACAAAGTAAAACCATGCAGGGAGTGATAACGCACTGATTCGATGGCATACGCAGTCAGACAGCTGGTGTGTCAGACATTAGCTTTCGAAGTCTGCCTCCTGTGTAAGTTTCTGAGAATTGTGCATATATTAAAATCCTTATTTGAACATTAAAACGTTTAGTATTAGCATAACTGGGCCTTTAGCAATAACACTGAAAGTAAAGCGTAATCTAGTGTCTAAGTTGTCTTTTCCAGGAAAGGTTTGAAACAGTCAACTACTACGCCGCACTCCTGTCCATTACTTCCTTTACTTGCCTTGGGGCTACGGCAATAAGAATCGAGGGAAGTCTTATCAGACTGTGCCCCACTTTAAAATTGCCCTAGCAGCCTTTTACAGGCACACTGTTTTATTTGCTCTTTGTCTTCATTCTTTCAATCTGGAGCTGTGTCGAGCAAATCAATGTTGAACAGCTCTTTTCTGTTGCCTTTTTGTTGGGTAGAAAGTTGAAAATCTGGTATTGAGGGAGCTCCATTCAAAGGACAATTTGCAAGCACAAAAGATTTGGGGAAACATGACAGTTGGGATGCAGACATTTTTCAATGCAATTTCAAACAGCTTTCTTTCAATGTGTCTATTTCTGTCATAGTTATGTCTGTGCTCAGCAGACTGCTTTACATAGCTTGTCATGTATTGATGTGAATAGACTTAAGTTACTTGCTTATTGACATGATGGCAGTGTGACCCAACTAGGAACTGAAGCAGCAGCCATCTGTTAGTTTCCCAACAACTCAGCCAGCTGGCTTGTTTTGAAAAGTAAAAAATGGTGACATATTAGTTAGGCTTTAATGTGAGGAAATTAACGTGTTTCGTTGATAAATTGATAGTAGGTTTTTCATGGTATTAAAGGGAAGGTTCACCCATTTTGAATGTTATATTGTTTCTGTGCATCTTTGAGTGATGTTCCATCGATTCCCTGGTTTATTTCATGTTTCTGAGTTATTAGCGTTTAAGCAGGCAGAAATCCGGCCGGTATGACGTAGCACTGCGAAAAAGTCCCTCGCTACACTGAAAGTTAATAGGAATACAACTTTTAGATTGTGAAAAACCACATTTACCACATTTTGCCAATTTTGTCTGCGTCTTTAGTCCAGGGTGCATTGCATGGTGCTGTTGTCTGAAATATTATAGAAAGGAGATGGGAATCCAATAAATTAAGAAACGTATAATGCCCCACCCAGCAGACTATCAACCAATTGCGTTCACGTTGTCATGCTGCGTCACACGGTTGCTAAGCTAATTGTCACGCAATCCCTTCTCAAAGTCGGTGTATATGTCAACTTGCCTATTTTCCTCAACTATGTCATGCCACGACTCCGAAGCTATACGATAGTAGATAGCATTGACTTTGTTCTTGATGTTTTCGACAACAATGGTAATATTCTCACATATGAACAATTTATATAATTGAAAGTTTCCAATACCTTTCAGAGTTTATTTCTGCGATCAAAGCTGTTCCCAGTGGTCTAACTACACTAATGAAAACTCATCTTAGCTTTGGTAATGATCACACAGTTTATCCAGAACTCAGTTTGGAAGGCGTGAGCTTACTTGAGAAATCTTGTAATAAATATATAAGACATTCTTCATTCACAAAACCAACTTACACAGAGAGACATTTTTCTGGAACATGCTTATTCCTGACATTGTCTGGAAAAATGCATGGATAAGGCCTTACAATTATTGTATACCAAACAAAGTTAAGGAAGTGCACTTTAAAATTTTACATAAGATATATCCATGTAATTCTATGATATCCACATTTGTGGCTATTGATTATGTTTTTTTTCTGTGAAAAAGGTGAGAATCTGTCTCACTTGTTCTTTGAATGTAAATTTGTGTCAGAATTTTGGGGAAACCTCGCAAAATACTTATTTACCATTATGAACGCTACCTATGTTTTTGACATGAAGGATATAATATGTTACTATTGCAATGATAACATGACCATTGAAATTGTGAATGTTTTTATTGTGGCCAAATACTTTATACACAAACAAAAAATCTACTATTTTATTAAAACATTAAACCTAGTGAATAACAAAAATAATAACATTTTCCTGAATCATTAAGAATTTTTCAGTGACTACAATTTTTTTTTTATTTCTTGTTTTTTAAAAATGTTTTAGTATTTTCTCGTTAATACCCGCGTTCTGTTTTGCATGATGTAACAACGTAAATTGTTGATCCGTATTGTGAATATATATATATATATATTTTTTTTTAAAGATAATTAACTTGCTAGCTACTATGTCACATTTCGGGAAAGATTTCTAATGTTGACGAAATTAGTGTAAATATTGGGTTTTTGAGCTAGTGCTCAATTGACTCCCATTCAAAAAAAATAGACTCCCATTCACTCCTTGAAGGAGAGAGCTCCTTGTCCCAGAATGCACTGAGCGGCCCATTGATGTAGCATGGGCAACGTTTCCCATCTCAACGGTATATCTGCCGTTGTGCCTCAGAGTGGAGTCTGACATTCACACCTATCTGCAGGCTGAACATGGTGAGGTTGTAGACACCTAAATTGACAGTGCAGTTTGTTTTGGGTGATTTTACAGTTAAACGCCACTGACGTAAAGTAGCTAGTTATGAGCGAGGACGATTTTTCTTCCCATGAGCATGGCCTTATTTCTATTGTTGGATGACTCACCCAGTTCAATGTAACATCGATTGGTTTAGGGTCTAGGGTGATCTAGGGTGTAGTCATTAGTCCAACAGTTGCAAACAAGAGTTTTTTTTTTTTTAAATCCCTGTTTCGTTGGCTTCTGTTTAAGAAATGTTTTTCAACAGAATCGGCCCAATGAATACACCCCTGATCCCGCATAAACACACTTCACTTTCATGGCTACGTTGTATTCCTTCTCACCTCTATGCACTCTCTTGAACTTTTCCAAGCCAAACCATGTCATAACCGCTACACACAGCCTACGTCATTGTCCCCATATTAGTTAAAGTAACGTCCTAGTCAACATAGATAATAGAACTAATGCTTTAGTTAATATCTGATGATCGCAAAGCAGTAAAAAAGTAGCATATTTCAACCCTGCAAGGCGCTACACAAAACGCAGAAATAAAATATAAAACACGAGCTTCTTTTGTTGGCACTCCAATATGTCCCATAAACATCACAAATGTTCCTTTTTGTTCTATTTAATTCCGTCCATATATATCAGAAATGTCAATTTATTTGGCGCGGTTGATCCAGAAAAACAGCTTCTAATTTGCGCAACGTCACTACAAAATATCTCAAAAGTTGCCTGTAAATTTTGCCAAAACATTCCAAACTACTTTTGTAATACAACTTCAGGTATTTTTAAACGTTAATTTTTAAACGATCAAATTGAAGACGGGTCTATCTGTTTTCAATAGAGGACGAGAGGAAACTAACGCTACTTTTCAAGTCTTGGCCAACTCTCAACAGCATTACCCTTGTCCAGGATGGCCGTACTTCTTCATTGCACAAAGGAATAACCTCAACCAAATTCCAAAGACTGGTGACATCCAGTGGAAGCAGTAGGAATTGCAAACAAGTGCCTAAGAAATATTGTTTCCCCATGAGAACCCATTGAACAGACAGCGACCTCAAAAATAAATAGTTCTGAATGGTTAGTCCTCGGGGTTTTGCCTGCTACATAAGTTCTGTTATACTCACAGACATTGATTCAAACAGTTTTAGAAACATCAGTGTTCTATCCAAATCTACTAATAATATGCATATCTTATATTTTTGGCATGAGTAGCAGGAAGTTGAAATTGGGCACGCTATTTATCCAAAAGTGAATGCTGCCCCCTATACCCTAAGTTAACCCGCTACAATCATGCAGTAACGTTGGTGTATAGTCAGTAAGCCGTTACACTGGTGGGCCCTGGTGGCAATAAAACCAAAAGCTTACCTTTACTTGGAAGAATTCCATTGTTGTGTTGGCTAGTCATAACCAGCTAGCTAACATGGCATCCCTCTGTTTGAGCTGGGTGTTTGAGTAACTAAAGTCACCAGCTGCATTTGCTAGCTAAGTGAAAAAAATTTGTCTCTTGCTTCTCCTTTTGTTAAACTTTTCACCACATTTTATTCACAGCAGTGCTAGGTACCTGTGGCTTAGGACTTCTGTACTAGATTCATTCTCTTATCCTTTGATTGGGTGGACAACATGTCAGTTCATGCTGCAAGAGCTCTGATAGGTTGGAGGAAGTCCCCCGGAAGTTGTCATAAATACAGAAGGCAGTGAGAACCAAGCGTCTCCTAGATTTTGTATTGAAGTCAATGTACCAAGAGGAGGACGGGTAGCTAGCTGTCCTCTGGCTACATGGTGCTACCCTACAGATTGCTGTTTAGGCTACTGTAGACCATCATTGCAAAACAGTGTGTTTTATTAATTATTTAGTGTAGAATTTAAATGAAATGTTTTGTCCTCCCCTTCCTCTACTGCTTGTTTGCTTGCCAGTCCATAGAGAGACAGAATCTATTGTTGATTTTGTAGTCTACTTGAGCTGCAACAAATTTCCACAACGAATTATGATTTTATTTTTATTGCTCATTCTGTAGTCCCTGAAATGTTTGGATCATTAGCACCATTTGATATTCATCACTAGGGCTGTGGTGGTTTCACAATAATTGGACTGTTAATTAACAAACAAGTTTAACATCTCCAGGCCTCCACGGAGTCCACGCATGCAAGCTGCATACAAGCCGCTGATGGGAGCCTTTGGAACATCTACATAAATAAAAATAGTCTAAAACATTATGCAGAAGAACAAAGTATGGGTTCGCCTACTGTATGTTATCTGGCTTTCCGCCATGCCATAGGCTGTAAGATTGTTCATTTACCTGACAGGATATGCCCATTTTTATATAGGATTTTACAGTAAGAAGAAAATAATTTGACCGTGGCTGAATAAAATGGGAAGGATATGTTTCCCGTTCTTGAGCGAGGGCGCATATGAAATGGCTATGGTGAGCTTAAGTTTTCATTTGAAATATGCCCTATATGCTAGATTTTAAAGGGAGGGGGGGGGGGAAGAGAGTCATGACATCAGTATTCACTCGAAGGCGTGCAATTCCCCACTGCGCCATTTTTCAATGATGCCAGTTCGTCTACCTAGGTTTTCACTCTATGCATTAACTACTGTTTTGAGGAGCACGCTCTCACTGCGACAGGTGATATTCTGCCCAGGCTCTGTATGCCATGGGCTCTCCAACCCTGTTCCTGCTGCTACCCAGTACTTCATTTGGGAAACCAAGTGAAATTTGTTCGCCAACATCGATAGCAATATGCTTTGCAAACAAAAACATTCCACTAAATGTTGACATCCCCTCTGCACGCTCGAGAATGAAATAAAGGGAGGAGAGGAGGAGATTTAATCCCACCACTGTGCGCTTCTGTATAGCCGAAGGTAGTCACCCAATTATTTATTTTTATTTTTTCAAGTTCCTTATTACGAGGCAATTCTAAATCTAATACAAATTCATTAGTGATGAGCTAACTGTAATCCACCCTGCACAATCAATGAACCAAAAGCATCGCCTATGTTCTCTCCCAGACTCGTGGATATACATTTTGGAGCCTAGCATAAGGTAACCAGTCCATCCAGTATGCATAATTTAATAGTCCACATTCATTACTCAAATGTATTTCATTTTAAAGTATAGGCTAGACCAATTATGTAGCAAAGATATCTTAAATCAGTTTTTTTTTTCTGCCATGCCTAATATTTGGTAGGCTATGCAATTTATAACGGCACAATCATCATTTTAATACAGCTTTTTTTCCTTCTCTCTGGCCTGTGCTCATAAGCCTGTGCATTCGGGAAGTGTTCAGAATCCCCCCCCCCCCCGCAAAGCGAATACAGGTTTTTAGAAATGTTTGTGTATACGTATATAAAAAAAAACATGTCTTATTTACATAAGTATTCAGACTTTGCTAGGAGACTCAACATTGAGCTCAGGTGCATCCTGTTTCCATTTATCATCCTTGATGTTTTTACAACTTGATTTGAGTCCACCTGTGGTAAATTTCATTGATTGGACATTTGGAAAGGCACACACCTGTCTACATATAAGGTCCCACAGTTGACAGTGCAAAAACCAAGCCATGAGGTTGAAGGAATTGTCTGTAGAACCCCGAGACAGGATTGTGTTGAGGCACAGATCTGGGGGAGGGTCTCAAAACATTTCTGCAGCGTTTGAAGGTCCCCAAGAACACAGTGGCCTCATCATTCTTAAATGGAAGATGTTTGGAACCACCTAGACTCTTCCTAGAGCTAGCCACATGGCAATCGGAGGAGAATAGCCTTGGTCAGGGAGGTGACCAAGAACCCGACGGTCACTTTGTTCCTTTGTTGAGATAGGAGAACCATCTCTACAGCACTCCACCAATCAGGCCTCTATGATAGTGTCCAGGCGTAAGTAACTCCTCAGTCACATGACCACTCTCTTGGCGTTTGCCAAAAGGCACCTAAAGACTCTGACCATGAAACAAGATTCTGGTCTGATGGAAACAAGATTGAACTCTTTGGCCTGAATTCCAAGCGTCAAGTTTGGAGGAAACCTGGCACCACCCCTACGGTGAAACATGGTGGCTTGAACCCAATTTGAACATCTCTGGAGAGACCTGAAAATAGCTGTGCAGTTGTCCAACCTGACAGCGCTTGAGAGGATCTGCAGAGAAGAATGGGAGAAACTCACCAAATACAGGTGTGCGTCTTACCCAAGATTCAAGGCTGTAATCCCTGCCAAATGTGCTTCAACAAAGTACTGAGCACAGTCTGAGTAACAATGTGATTTGTCAGTGTTTTATTTAATAAATGAGCAAACATTTCTAAAAGCCTGTTTTTGATTTGTCATTATGGGCTATTCTGTGTAGATGACAGGCGGGGGGGGAGGGGGGGGGTACAATTTAGTACATTTTAGAATAAGGCTGTAACGTAACAATGTGTAAAATCAAACGGTATGAAACCTTTCCAAATGTACTCTGTTAGAGAGACAATGAAGCCCTGAGTACCAGCCCAATAGGATAACAGGTTGGGTACTACCAAAGCATGTCCAGAATGCATAAAACAAGATTGCGGGACTCAACAGTCACAATTGTACTGCATTCATGACTCATGACTGCCAGTGTGTTGGAAATACGAACAACGTAACAGCCCTATTCATCACATACTGATCTTTATGAGCCACTTTTCATTTTTAACATTTTAATTTTAATTTTTAAAAACTTGGTTTGCCACCCTGCAACATTACAATTACAAACAATTTACTTTTTCTCTTTTATAAAATAATTACCTCATTCAATGAACCAGGAATCAAATTGTTAAGGTGGGCAAGGTAGCTAAGATTATCTATACTGAACAAAAATGTCAATGCAACATTTTCAAAGATTTTACTGAGTTAGTTCATGTATGGAAGTCATTCAAATTCATTAGGCCCTAATCTATGGATTTCACATTACTGGGAATACAGATATGCATCTGTTGGTCACAGATTTTAAAAATAGGTTAACGCGTGGATCAGAAAACCGGTCAGTACCTGATGTGACCACCATTTGCCTCATGCGGTGCGATCTCTCCTTTGCATAGATTTGATCAGGCTGTTGATTGGGGCCTGTGGAATGTTGTCCCACTCCTCTTCAATGGCTGTGCGAAGTTGCTGGATATTGGTGGGAACTGGGACACCCTGTCATATGTCGATCCAAAGCATTCCAAACATGCTCAGTGGGTTATCCTTACGACATGGGGTCTTGCATTATCATGCTGAAACATGAGGTGATGGCGGCGGATGAATGGCACGACAATGGACCCCAGGATCGTGTCATGGTATCTCTGCGTTCAAATTGCCATCAGTAAAATGCAATTGTGGTGTTCGTAGCTTATGCCGGCCCACACCGTAAACCCACCTCTACCATGGGCCGCTCTTTTCACAACGTTGACATCAGAAAACACGCCCACACGATGCCATACACGTGGTCTGTGGTTGTGAGGCCGGTTGAATGTACTGCCTATTTCGCAAAAAAGAAAATGTTTGAGGCGACTTGTGTTTGAGAAATGAACATTACGTTTTCTGGACATTTCTGCAGTCAGCATGCCTATTGCAAGCAATTGCACATTTTAGAATTGTTCCCAGCACAAGGTGCGCCTATAATGTTAATGCCATTTAATCAGCTTGATATGCTACACCTGTCAGGTGGATGGATTATCTTGGCGAAGAAGAAATAATAACTAACAGGGATGTAAACACATTTCTAGGAATATTTTACATGGCCAATATATGATAGAGGAGAAGCCTAACCAATTCTGAGTCCTTGAGATGTACAGTTTTACAACCGGCAATTCAGATCAGAGTAGCCTAATTGTTTGTGGTTTTTGTGAATTTTATTTAAAAAGACTTTTACTGCCAACTTTTACCTATATTCTTGTCTGACTATTGTCGAGCCCTTGTAATATTTTTTTCTTTCCTGCTCTTGTTCATGCAAACACCACTACATCAGCAGTGACTTAACTTGCTCACCAGTATACAGGGTTGATTAAGTAATTACAGCTAACATATTTTAAATCCAGAATGAACTAATTTCTTGTAGCATCTGCACGATATTGCCATCAAACAATGCAATTATTTAATGGGTTAAAGAGCATGGAGCTCAGTAATTTAACCATGTCATGTGAAACTATAGGAATTACCCCTCATCATTCGCCAAAACGTTTTCTCCTGCTTCTTTCGTATCCGTTGGACACTACAGTATTATATTCGTTTTGGCTCTTGTCCAGTAAACCAGTGCCACCCTCTTCCACCAGCATGGTCATGTGTGCATGCGGTCAGAAGGGGAACAGGCTGTATGTGCGCAGTCCTGACTAGCGGGTGGGGCATCCCCGAGTGCCATTGAGTCGGATGGAAAGTAGCCAAGGCTGGGTCCACTGCACGAGCCTTGCCTGGCGGTCCTTAATCACCCATGGGTCTCTTAGAGCCTACTGTAAGGATTCCACAATCAAAAGAAATCAGCTAAGACCTCAGGAAAAAAACCAAATTGACCTCCGAGTCTGGTTCATCCTTGGGAGCAATTTCCAAACGCCTGAAGGTACCACGTTCATCTGTACAAACAATGGTACGCAAGTATAAACACCATGGGACCACGCAGCCGTCATACCGCTCAGGAAGGAGATGCGTTGCGTCTCCTAGAGATGAACGTACTTTGGTGTGAAATGTGCAAATCAATCCCAGAACAACAGCACAGGACCTTGTGAAGATGCTGGAGGAAACTGGTACAAAGTGTATATATCCACAGTAAAACAAGTCCTATATTGACATACACTGACTGAAAGGCCGCTCAGCAAGGAAGAAGCCACTGCTCCAAAACCGCCATAAAAAAAATCCTGACTACGGTTTGCAACTGCACATGGGGACAAAGAGAGTACTTTTTGGAGAAATGTCCTCTGGTCTGATGAAACACAAACAGAACTGTTTGGCCATAATGACCATCGTTATGTTTGGAGGAAAAAGGGGGCGGCTTGCAAGCCGAAGAACACCATCCCAACCGTGAAGCGTGGGGGTGCTTTGCTGCAGGACGGAATGGTGCACTTCACAAAATAGATGGCATCATGAGGAAGAGATTGTGGATATATATTGAAGCAACATCTCAAGACATCAGTCACGAAGTTAAAAGCTTGGTGGCAAATGGGTCTTCCAAATGGACAATAACCCCAAGCATACTTCCAAAGTTATGGCAAAATGGCTTAAGGACAACAGTCAAGGTATTGGCGTGGCCATCACAAAGCCCTGACCTCAATCCCATAGAAAATTTGTGGGCAGAACTGAAAAAGCATGTGCGAGCAAGGAGGCCTACAAACCTGACTCAATTACTCCAGCTCTGTCAGGAGGAATGGGCCAAAATTCACCCAATTATTGTGGGAAGCTTGTGGAAGGCTACTCAAAACGTTTGACCCAAGTAAAACGATTTTAAAGGCGGTCCTACCAAATATTGAGTGTATGTAAACTTCTCACCCACTGGGAATGTGATGAAAGAAAGAAAAGCTGAAATCATTCTACAATTTCTGACATTTCACATTCGTAAAATAAAGTGGTGATCCTCACTGACCTGAGACAGGAATTTGTACTAGTATTAAATGTCAGGAATTGTTAAATTGAGTTTACATACACCAAATACATTTTAATCTTCTGACTTCAACTGTACATAGTTGTAATCCTGTTATTCAAATGATAGTGGGCCAGGCACCCTGGCTACTTTAGGTGGCAACTCAGAATATTACTCCTAACCTCATAGTTGACATTGGCATTTTCTCTATCTGTTTTGAAGGCCTGTCACTCTTATGCAGGAGTCAGAATACAAGTATGGATTTGTTGCTCCCCATAGTATTCATTTGGTATTTATTTGCATTTCTCACCCAATACAATGCTCTCTCTATCTGAAATGACAAAATACCTGCCATAGGTGTGTGAAGTTGGTATTTGGTACCACTGTGTGGTTAATTCCCTAAACTGTCACACTATTCATAGTGTGAGCTGAGCAGGCAGTTAGGCCTAGTTTGGTCATTTACCCAGGAGCAGGGCAGGAAAACCAATGATGCATTTGATTGTGGTTACCAAAGTGCGAGGCATTACCGGGTCATAAATCACAAAGGAATCCATGTTTTTCTTGCAGTGAATGGGGGCTTTGTAACAATGGGTAACTTGTAACGGGCATCCTCAAATGCACAACATGCTGTGAGTAATTTTCATTTTGCAATGAGATTTGCTCCAGAGTTGACACGTTAGACAAAATCCTGAGGCCAGAAGGAATTTAAATGGTAGGTGTTTTTTTGACGCTCACCTGCTCACTAGTTTGTGATGCAGTGATGTTCTGTCAGCCGGGACCGACTAGGCAATTATGCATTAAATTGCTAATGCGCTTGGCCGGCCACATTATACTCATCAAAGTGACAAGCTCGGATCTGCTCTCAATGAGCTCATTGGAAAATGTGTTTTTGTGACGAAGGCGAGGCAGCGGGTGAAGTATTTTAAGTGCTTTCTGTGGTTCTCTTTATTTCCGCCTCTGTGCTTTGACAGTTGACAAACAATAGGTTTTCTGAGTGGGGAATGAGTGGTTAACTTGCGGCGATATGGGCTCTCTGCTGGGTTGCTCTTTATACCTGGCTGCATTTGACCCATTCTGGTCTCTCCCTGCACCAACGTTGGAGAAAGAAACACTGCTTTTGCTGGCTATTGCTCAGTGTTGTGATTTTTGTTCCAGCTGGACAAACTTGTGAAGATGTCTGGTCTCGGACCTCACGCTGAGTTCAAGGTTATCGAGTAATGTGATCTGAATGCTTAGCCACAAAAAAAAAGGTTGCACAGAAACCTGGTTATTGACTAGAATTTGGCCACCAGGCACTTTTAGCAAAGGATTTTGGCGCCTCCTTTCCCCATCTGCAGACCTTCAGGTGAATTGTGTAGACGAAAAAGCACCACGGAGCGATTTGAGCTCCTCCACATGCCAGCCATTTTGGGATGTTTGTGTGAGCTGCTCGTGTCGGGTCTTAGACCTCACGAGTCCGGGTTATAGAGTAATGTGATTGGAATGTTTATCCCTGTGGCTCAAGCAGTCTTAGTTCCTCACTGTGAATGAGCCAGCTTGTCAATGCTCATTACGTTCACTGCAATAGGTGTGTGTTGTGTGTGCGTGCGCACCAGTAGCTTGGTCTCACTGAACTTGTCAGTCAGTGAGTGATGAATGAGCCATAAGCGAGGGCATGTCATATTCTACTTGAAAGTGAAGCTGCGACAGGGAGTGCACCAGCCCTGCGAGTATGAATAGTGTTCGTTTACATCCTTTTTCTTCTTTGTTCCTCACTGGCTTTTGTCATACTGTTCAAAGCCTCTTTCCTCAATACCAGAAATCCACGTAGAAGCGCCAAAACGTGTGTGTCCAAACAGAGATGATAAAAGATTTTAAACACAAACCTAGAAAATACGCTAGCTATGTTTCCTTAAAATTGACTTGTTGCAGATAAAAGGCTGTGTGACGATGTTGTGCACAAAAATACCCTTTGCAGTTACAGTTCCATGTACCGAAATATTATTTAAGTTAAATGGGTTTCAATCGCATTTTCAACTCAACTGAAAGTTCCCTCACACTTATTGCGTTATGTAGCGAGTGTGCCCACTTTGCTATTGGCATGTACAGTCAGTTTATTGGAAAGGAGCATCGAGCTCATAGCCTTGCACTTTCACCACCCTGTAAAGTTCATCATAATTTGATTAAATCTGTAGCCTAATAAACTGCATGCTTTCCTGACAAGTCATAGTGGGAGGACTACACGTCATTGTGATTCCCAAGTTTACTTTGATATGATGGTTATATAAATATTTGCTCATTAAAAGCACTACCACTCATTTCTGCAAGATTCGTTTTACCAAAGCAAAATCCCACCTTGTGTTGTATTTTGTCCTTTGTCGCTTTTTTGTCAATTTTTACCGACGATTGTTCTGTTTCCATCAGGCCTGTAATGACATTTATGTCCGACATTAACTTTACTTGCGTAGAAAGGTTGCATGGGAACCTAGAATTAGGCCACCAAGTGCTTTATTAAAGGAAAGGATGTTGGCCTTCTCCTTTCCTCACCTGCAGATACAAGTCCTTCAGGTGAGTTGTGTAAAAGGAAAAAGCACCTTGCAGTGATTTTAATGAGCTTCTCCACACGACCAGCCATTTGTGTGAGTGTGTGAGCTGCTCGTGTCTCCCAACAGTTCAGTGACTGTGTGCTGGCCATCATCCTCCCCCCTCCACTCAAATCTCTTGCCTCCTGAATCATCTGCTATGGAGACAGTATTAGGGAAGGATGCTGCTATTTATTGTGCTTGGGGATTGCTGACATACCAGTGTCAGGGCTGTTTCTGCAGACAAGCGTGATCTATCACAAGGATGGATGTGCTTATTTCAGAGCCACGGGTGCATCACATTGATTGCACAACAATGACTCATGAAGTGTATTTCACTCTGGTTACATCAACTGTCCCTACATATAAAACGGTTTATTTGTTTTTCACTTCATCTAAAACCACTGCCTTGCACTATCACGCTGAGCCATAGGAAGATTTCAGATATTATTGTAACTCATGGCCTAGCATGGAATCTAAGCAAGCAACCACGTACTAATCTGTATGCACGAAACGTGGCTTTGAGCAGACATTTCACCTTTTTTTTTTTTTTTTGAATTAAATGTAAACTAGATGTTTCAAGAGTGGAGATGTCAAGCAAACCAATCCAACTATGTTCTGGTTGGCTGTTTTGGGATGTCTCGGTAGTGTCAGATAGTTGGGAATTGTCCAAACCTGCACTAGCAGTGGACTCTTCAAGGATGTCGTAACAGGTAGGTTTAGGCCTACCTGCTTTCTGTTGTCCCTTAACTCTGTGGGCTGGGACATTGGCTGCCTTTTTTGTAAAATATGGAAATAATAAGGCTATTCTTTCAAAATGAATATTTGTTTGCTCATTCAACAAATGTCTGAGATATTTGTACTAGCTGCCTACTTTGTGCCACTGTTATTTGCCTTGGTACCAACTTAAGCCATCTTCTCTCCCCACAGGTTCAACTACAGGTCAACACATCACCTGACCACAAATGGGTTTTACGAGTTCCTCAACTGGTTTGACGAGCGGTCATGGTACCCCTTGGGGAGGATCGTGGGGGGCACAGTAAGTTTAACATGTTCTCTGCTGTGATCAAGCTTAAATCATCCCAATTTGAAAACAAACCAGGTGGGAAGAACACATTGCATATACAGTGCTTTCGGAAAGTATTCAGACCCCTTGACCTTTTACACATTTTGTTCAGACCCCCCCCCCCCCCCCTCAATCTACACACAATACCCCATAATGACGAAGCAAAAGCAGGTTTTTCGACACTTTAGCAAATGTATTAAAACCCCCCCCCCCCCCCCCCCAGAAATATCAGGATTACTTCAGTATTCTGACCCTTAACTTAGTACTCATACTTCTTGGGTACGACACTACAAGCTTGGCACACCTGTATTTGGGTAGTTTCTCCCATTCTTGTCTGTAGATCCTCTCAATCTGTCAGGTTGGACTTGGCGTGTCGCTGTACAGCTATTTTCAAGTCTCTCCAGAAATGTTCGATCGGGTTCAAGTCTGGGCTCTGGCTGGGCCACTCAAGGACATTTGGAGACTTGTCCCGAAGCCACTCCTGTGTCTTGGCTGTGTGCTTAGGGTCATTGTCCTGTTGGAAGCTGAACCTTCACCCCAGTCTGAGGTCCTAAGAGCTCTGGTGCATGTTTCCATCAAGGATCTCTCTGTACTTTGCTCCGTTCATCTTTCCCTCGATCCTGACTGGTCTCCCAGTCCCTGCCGCTGAAAAACATCCCCACAGCATGATGCTGCCACCACCATGCTTCACCGTAGGGAGGGTGCCAGGTTTTCTCCAGACGTGACACTCAGGCCATAGAGTTCAATCTTGGTTTCATCAGACCAGAGAATCTTGTATCTCATGAGTCCTTAGTGACTTTCAGCAAACTCCAGTCGGGCTGTGTTGTGTCTTTTACTTTGAGTGGCTTCTGTCTGGCCAATCTACCAAAAAGGCCTAATTGGTGGAGTTCTACAGAGATGGTTGTCCTTCTGGAAGGTTCTCCATTTCAACAGATGAATTCTGGAGCTCTGTCAGTGACCATTGGGTTCTTGGCTAGCTCCTTGACTAAGGCTCTTCTCCCTGGATGGCTGTTTGTATGAGCGGCCAGCTCTAGAAAGTGTCTTGGTGGTTCCAAACTTTTTCAGTTTAAATATAATGGAGGCCACTGTGTTCTTGGGGACCTAAAATGCTGCAGACACTTCATGGTACCCTTCCCCAGATCTGTGCCTCGACGCAATCCTGTCTTGGAGCGCTATGGACAATTCCTTAGACCTCATTGCTTCTCTTATTTAATCTGTTGTAGAATAAGGCTGTAATTAAATGTGTAAAATGGGAAGGGATCTGAATGGACTGTAGATATAGGCCTAGATTCTGGTGTTCTAGTGGTTGGGGGGTTAGATGAGAGAGCACCATGGACCGTACCGTTTCATAAGCCTCCCCCAGTGCTCTCCGGTCTGTCATGCATCGGCAGCAACCAGTGAGCTTTTAACTTGAGGGATTCCACATGACTGCCAATGATCATGCGGTTTACCAACAGGACCTGCTGTTCAAATCACAACCTCTTTCACCGTGAGTTACTACCTGCCGATTCTGTAAGATTTATCGCCCACGCTCCTCTCTCGGCGGAGCCTCATTTTGGGGGGGGGGGGAAGAGTAAACTGGGCACTGAAGCGCTGTGAATAAAATACTACCCTGCTCTTCCTCACAGCTCCCGACATGTCTCTCTGTACTGTAATCAGATGCTTAATGGGGCAAAAAAAAAAACCTACGGGAAAACCTTTTAAAATGGATCCCTGTGTTATCTCGTCACTTTCTCCACCTGGCATCTGAAGTTTCACTCTGTTCCCTGTTGTGTACAGTGTACTTAGTCCAGGGTGGTGGGAGAGAAGCACCGAGCATTTAAGACAGTCAGACATGCCTGCACTCAGTACTGTCGTCAGTCGTTTTAGCAGCAGCAGATATTGCCCCGTCGGAATATAGGCTAGTAGCAGTTGCAGGTGTTGCTGTTTAGCAGCAATGGATTCAGTCAATCTGCACAAGGGATCCGAACTTCCTAACATACATCCTAACATGTCTATATCTGTAGGCAGTGGACAGTACTGCTGCTCAGTGTGCCAGGGTTTAGCCAGCAGGTGTGTCAGATGCTGGGTACACAGAATGCAAATGCCCAGCAACATGCAAAGCAAGGGAAGATCCAGGTACAGTGCCTCTGCTGCTGCTAATTTTTTGCCATGTGTCAGCTACCTGCCTCAATAAATTCTGTTTTTTATCTCTAGACCCCCACCCCCCTGCCCCCACCACCATCACCACATGATTACGCAAAGAAGGTGAAGTGCTTCCCTCAGCTGTCCTGATAATACTTACAGGCTATGAGGTATGAAGGGCCTTTTGAATTTTATCAGGCAGCCTTAATGGTGCTCAAACCTGGATCGCTAATGGAATGTTACAAATCACCTCTTCTGAACACACTGGTTCTATGAAGTCCTTGTCAGAAATCACACCAGTTGTGGGAATACTGTAGAGTAGAAGCAAATTAGCTCACACTCTTTGTCTATGACAGTTAAGAGAATATAGGGAATGCAGTCCTACACATGCATGGCTATTGCTTTTGCGGTGACCGTATTACAGCCATACCGGCAGTCATGAGTCATGACCGCAGTCAAATTGTACGTGAACGGCGGGTCACGGTAATCTCCTCATGTGCTTTGGACAAGCGTTAGCAGGACCCAACTCGCTAATGTCCTTGTACTCAGCGCGCTATTGTCTCTCAACACTGACAACAATGCAAATGCAAGAGTATCATGCTTTTAAAACTCAGCTCACTGTGATCGATCAATTTGAAAACATTGGAGGTTTCAAAGCCAAACAATGAAATGGACAGCGCTTTCTAAGGTGATTTAATTCAGAACACCCATACACATATTAGAGCTTATGCATAGGCCTATACAGTTCATTTGGAAAGTATACAGACCCCCCCCCCCCCCCCCCACACACACACACACACACACACAGTTGACAGTGCATGCCAGAGCAAAAAACAAAGCAATGAGTTCGAAGGAACTGTCCGTAGAGCTCAGAAAAGAGGATTGTGTCAAGGCACAGATCTGGGGAAGGGTAGCAAAACCTTTCTGCAGCATTGAAGGTCCCAAGAACACAGTGGCATCCATTGTTCTTAAATTGAAGTTTGGAACCAAAACTCTTCCTAGAGCTGGCCGCCCGGCCAAACTGAGCAATCGGGGGAGAAGGGCATTGGTCAGGGAAGTGACCAAGAACCCGATGGTCAGTCTGACAGAGCTCCAGACTTCCTCGGTGGAGGTGGTGGTGGCGGCATCATGCTGTGTGGATGTTTTTCAGCGGCAGGAACTGGGAGACTAGTCAGGCTCGACGTAAAGATGAGCAGAGAAATAGAGATCCTGCTCCAGAGCGCTCAGGACCTCCGACTGGTGTAAAGGTTCACCTTCCAACAGGACAGCGACCCTAAGCACACAGCCAAGACCACGCTGGAGTTCCTGAGTGTTCCTGAATGCGCAGAGGGGTGTTCAACAATTTCATGAATGGTTTTGTTGTGAAAAACAAGAACTGGGTTGGAGAGCCATGGCATAGTGAGTTTGGGTGGAATATCACTTGTTGCGCAGCGAGAGGTTGCCTGCTCCTCAAACAGTGGCCTCCATTCGCTATTCAAGTGCATGCGGCTAACAACAAATTTTGACCCTGTTCCTGCACATTTGATAATAGGCCATCTAAACAAATGTTACATATTAGTAAAGACAAGAGAATGTGGACTCGTTTGATTGGGTGAAAACATGATCACTTGATGAGAGAACGTGTGCAACCTGAGGCAAGGAACAGAGCGCAAACTTTTTTGAGCTACTTTCTCAAATAATCAATTGACTATAGTCGCACCATGCAGCCCATGTGTTTTTGATTTCTAAGACATTCTAAGGGTTTGTCTCATTCCCAACTAAAGTTGCCAGATAACTCTAAATCTAGCATATAGGATCTGTTTCAAATAATCACTTTTGCGCTCAACAGCCACTTCATATGCACACTCTCTAGCTGACATGGGGGGGAAAAATATCCTTTCTGTTTTTATTCTTCTTACTATAAAATAATAGCACTGGATTTAAGCATAAATGAACAAGCATGGAGCATAGGCCAGTTGGTCGACTCGTATTCTGTTCTTCCGTAGAAAAAAAATCTTCAGACTGTTTGTTTCTTTAGACCTGCCAAAAATAAATAATGACTGCAGTGTTGTGCTGTATATTAAATAGGTTTATTAGACTTTTTCAAATGTATATGTTCCATGTGTGTGGCGGCCTGGAGATGCTCAACGTGTCTGTTAGTTACCGTAAGACTGGAAGTCAATTGCATGACAATAACCGGCTGATAGTTTCATGACTGCCACAGCCCCTATGCATGACAAATCCCAGAAGGAATAACTCAGTTACAATACTATCTCCTAATGATTTGGATCATGTCGTGCATCTTGACGATATCAAATGGAATCCATTCCGTGCATTTGGTGAAGCTCACCCAAGGGTTTCCTGACTTTCGCAGGTATTCCAGAACCACTTCAACACCTGAATAGTGTGTCACTCTGCCTTTTTCTTCAGTGGTATTCAACAACAATTTTTTTTTAGTCTGCAGTAATTGTAGCACCTCTGAGTCTCCGAACAGGGATCCTAAGCAGCACCCCACCTCTGCCTCCTTTATCCCGCCATCATCAGCTCGCCTTCTCTCCCCTCTATTCAGTCTGCTTCAAATGAGTCTTGACAGCCCTCATTAATTGTGTATGATAACACAGGTCCCCCTTTTGCACATGATGGGTCACACCGTTTGGAGAGGGAGGAGCAGGTCTCGGAAAATGTCGTCAGTGACTGCCTCTCTGCGGATCCCTTGTCTTTTCTCTCCCACTCTCAAGGGGGATATCTGCCAGCCGCTCCCTCTCCAGAGTCGTAGATAAGATTTTGAGGGCTGAATAAATGTGACACTGCTTAACCATAGGGCTCTGTCAAGCCAATAAACCGCCCTTTGTTACTGTAGAGAAATGGACCAGGCACATTTTCTACGCTGACAGGCCTAAATGTGACGCTATATGTGGGGTGGGGGGGGTGCAGACTACAGAGAGCCCAGCATCTGTTCTGGGGGCAACCAAACAGTGATTACTTCAGCGTTTGTTTTAACCGAAGTAGCGTTAGCCGAGGCTCTAGCTCAATCCCCAGGTCAGGGAAACTGGGTTGGATGATTTGGGAGAGAGGTGCAATAAGACTATGGTCGATAAAGTTTAGCACGCCTAGGCTACGACTAGCTAATTAAAAACGAGAAGCACGTCAGGCAGAGACGAGCCAAAGTCCGCTGGACTTGTATGCTATACGCCAGGCAGAGACATCAGGGCATCACTCACACTTAGACACAGCCCCTCTGACTTCAGAAAGGTTTCACACGAGCCTAATTAGGCCCGGGTCTCATGAGTTTATAGGCAGAGAGCTGTAAGCTTTGGCTGTTTCGAGGTCTCTGCTTTGAACTGGGCAATTAGTCAGTATTTCGGAGAAGATCGCCTTACCTGGTTTTCTCAATTGTAAATCCAGAGCAGATTCAATTAACTTGACTCACTCTTGTGGTATGTCAAGCATGTGGATGCAGCAAGCCAACACTTACTTGACGTATCACTCACCTGCCTGACCTGTGGAGTTCCAACTAACTGCTCGATGGATAAGTTACAGTACATTATGGTTGATTTTAAAAAGTTTATTCCCAGTGTGTTGTCTTATCCTGGATATAAAATGCAAGTATCCCATCCATATGCGTGAAGGTGCCATAAATGTTCCATTACAGCCCCTCTTATCTTGTCTGTCTCTCTCTCTCTCTCTCTCTCTTCTCTCTCTCTCTCTCTCTCTCTCTCTCTCTCTCTCTCTCTCTCTCTCTCTCTCTCTCTCTCTCTCTCTCTCTCTCTCTCTCTCTCTCTCTCTCTCTCTCTCTCTCTCTCTCTCTCTCTCTCTCTCTCTCTCTCTCTCTCTCTCTCTCTCTCTCTCTCTCTCTCTCTCTCTCTCTCTCTCTCTCCCTCTCTCTCTCTCTCTCTCTCTCTCTCTCTCTCTCTCTCTCTCTCTCTCTCTCTCTCTCTCTCTCTCTCTCTCTCTCTCCTCTCTCTTCTCTCTCTCTCTCTCTCTCCTCTCTCTCTCTCTCTCTCTCTCTCTCTCTCTCTCTCTCTCTCTCTCTCTCTCTCTTCTCATCCTTCTCTCTCTCTTCTCCTCTCTCTCCTCTCTCTCTCTCTCTCTCTCTCTCTCTCTCTCTCTCCTCTCTCTCTCTCTCTCTCTCTCTCTCTCTCTCTCTCTCTCTCTCTCTCTCTCCTCTCTCTCTCTCTCTCTCTCTCTCTCTCTCTCTCTCTCTCTCTCTCTCCTCTCTCTCTCTCTCTCTCTCTCTCCAGTTATATCCAGGTTGATGGTCACCGCAGGCCTTATACACTACGTACTGAACCTGCTCCACTTGACGGTGCACATCCGGGATGTGTGCGTCTTCCTGGCCCCCGTGTTCAGTGGCCTGACATCCATCTCCACCTTTCTGCTGACGCGTGAACTGTGGAACCAGGGGGCGGGGCTTCTGGCTGCCTGCTTTATAGCCATTGTTCCCGGGTACATCTCCCGCTCGGTGGCCGGCTCCTTCGACAACGAGGGCATTGCCATCTTTGCCCTCCAGTTCACCTACTACCTTTGGGTAAGCCTGCCTCTTCCGGTTTGAACTTCCATCCTTTAGAAATCCCTTTGAGATCCTTTATGGCTGCGGGTGTTTCTCAATATGGGTACTACCATGTGCCACACTCTCATGCTCTCTGAGGCTGTTCTCTTGAGTACGTTCTTGTGAGGACGACAGTGTGGAGAATGCGTAAAACATTGCATTTGAGATGCACTCCCCATACTGTATTACCTCACGCTGCTCCTCCCCATTCACTGAGCATTTTTTCCAGCCAGGGCAATGGCAATAGAGACAAGATATACACAAAGCAAACATTTGACTTCAATACTATCAGCTAGCTAGCTAGCTAGCTATATGTGAATCATAATAATGTAACTAACCAGATTAACAGGCAAAAAATGTCCTAAAACGAATTATGCAAGGTTGATTCTTCGTGGGTAACTAGCTAGCTATTGACTTGCAATCTATACACACTACAGTAGGTATTGTAGACAGGTAAGCATCACAAAAATTCGCACAGCATGTATTAACATATCAAGATAAAATATTGTAGTCCGGCATCATATGAGATGTGAATAGGCAACATTTCATTCCAAAGTCGGAGTGTATTTTCTCTCGCTTTCAGCTCAAATAATGGCCACCATTAATTTCCCAAAAATGTTGCGTAATGTTTGACGTGGTTACGTCATATTTGTTTCAAAATATGTACAAACGGAGTGCGCCTTCGTGAAGCGTGCTCCGTTTCACCTACTTTGATTTGGACTCGTACTCTGACTAAATTTGCGTGCTCGGAGAAAGATGGTATGCATTTAGAGAAACGTCCTACATTTAGGGGTCGGTTTCCCAGGCACAGATTAAGCCTAGTCCTGGACTAAAAGCAAGTTCAATGGAGGATCTCCATAATAAATATGTTTTTAGTCCAGAACTAGGCTAAATCTGTGTCTGGGAAAACCGCCTCTTGATCTTTCTCAGTGTGTTTTTAGATTTGTATACCCATCGCCCATTTGATGTGAAGAGGGACGTTCTATTTGACAAGATTTGCAGTCAATGCGCTAATAGCTGCTTTGGCGTGGTTAAATTATTGCTACACTGTGAACCTTCACTCAGTCTCCTGACTGTCTGGTTTCAGTCGCTGCCGGTGATCTTAAAAATACAGAGATATTTAAGGTTGGAGGTGAAATGCATTTATTTACCATACTTGAACAGTCCATTCACTTGAACAGTAACCCCTTTTTTTCTTTTCTCTCATCACCCAAAAAACTGCCCTGATAGGCTTAGCGGAATGTCAAAGAATATGACCAGACATTGGATAAGCTAACGTACACGAGGTGAAAGGATTATGAGCACAATGGCTTACGACACCATGGAAATGGACCATCTGCTGCAGGAGGATTCTAGGCAAAAGAAACTCCCATATTCACATTATTTGCCCTCAGTGCATGTCCTCTCCCTTCAATCACAATAGAGTCACAGCCTCGCACACACCGCTCTACTCCCTCCCACATTTTGTACATTATGCTCCCTGATGACTTGAGGCCGAGGCAGGTGCATGCAACTTATACCCACAGATTAAATTGAAGTGCATTGTAAATGGGCAAATTCTGCATTAATCAGCATTCGTTTCCCCCCCTTATCAAAGTCGTCCTTGGCAGGGGGCACCTGGCGCCCCATCAGTTCCCTCGATTAATTTCACTCGGGTGGCATTTAAGCCCCTCCAGACAAGCTGAGAATCGTAAGGATCCCCTCCACACCAAGTCATCCTCAAGGATTTTTCAGGGTTAAAACTGAACAGCCCTCCTAACAAACGGGGAGCGACCTTTTTATTTATTTACATTTTTTCCCTTCCCTCCTCCCAAGGACACACCGGCATTCACTCAGGTAAATGTGGCGCGTGCTCTCTCCCACCATGCTTCACTTGTTTATTTTGTCACCAGTGGCAAGCTCTGCAGGACTCTGTTATTCCTGAACTTTTCTCTCTCTGCATTTATCAGTCAGTAGATTTCTTTCAGCTTGACACTTGACCAATGAAGTACGGACATATTGAACTCCCGAGGGGACTTAAGACCCCAAAGGTCGCTTCCATGTCATGCCTCTGGAGTGTCACGTTAACTCAAGCGAGTGTGACTGAGCTGACAACTCCTCCACTTGGTTGGAAGAGCCTCGGCTTTCATCAACCAGCCACACACCCTGGAGTTGTGCCACAGAGAACCTCCCACATTATGGGTGTGATTGTCAGTCATGACTGGCTCCTGACCCAGGGGGGCTCCACCACTGTTGTGATATGAAACGCACAGAGACAATGTATAGTTTGCTCAATATTATGCATTTACTTGCGTACCGCTAAGACGCTACCGGGGACATTGTCTTTAATGCTAGTATGATTTACTTGGGAACCTGCAGTGTCTGCTTGTGATGAAGTGTTTTCCTTGTCATAAGCCGCCTTCTCTGTCATAATTTCACAATGATTAGATACGGATCATTTTTCTATTTGGTTTAGGCAGCGCTTTTGAATCTGCAGTGTCATAAGAGCTTTTAATTGTCATTTCACATGGACCATGTCTCTTAAAACGAACCAACACGACGAGTGCATCCCAAATGGCATCGTACTTCCTATATAGTGCACTTTTGTTAACCAGAGCCCTATGGGCCTTGGGCAAAAGTAGTGCACACTATAGGGAATAGGGTGCCATGATTTGGAAGGCAGACAATGAGTGTTCCAGGTGGCCTCCACCGGCAAGAGCCCCGAAAAAAAACGATCATCCTGGCTACGTGTCACTGCTTTCCATTATAAGTCTCATTTACCCACTTTTATCTTAGTGTTTTCACCCTCTCTCTCTTTCTCTTTAGCCGATCCCTCCTCGCAGGCTGAAATAGGAGCCTCTCCCAGGCTTCTTCTCCAATCTTCATTATCCCTCTCCTTCATTTTATCTGCTAATAACCCATTCAACTCCAGCTGCTTAATCTGCCCCCCCCCCCCCCTAATCTATAATAGAATCCTCTCGCACCCCAGAGACCTGCCCCTTTTAACACTAGCACTCCCCACTACCCTCCCCTAACCCCTCTCCACTGTGCTTACATTGTTGTCACACTAATTTCACAATTTCTCCAGGCTCACATTTAATTAGCCCCGCTTGTATCGCTGTGTGAGGGAAGTAAACGAGAGATGTATTTGAACATGAGCGATCACATGGCCGTGTGAGGAGTAGAGACGTATTTCGACCTGACCATGCAAATGCTCTGCATGGTAGTCTCGGGCCCTGGTAGGTTCTATGCTAGCTCCCTTTTAATTGTCTGTGGCACTGAGGAGGCTAAAAAAAGGCTTCTGGTGTTCCTCCGTTGCCTACATCTTTATCAGTTCCCTCAATATTACCTGTGAGGAGATGTGTAGTTTCACACTTGGGTCGAAACCAGATGGTGCCTCATCGGCGCGAACACGCATGACATGGTAACTGTTTTGGGTTGGTTTGGTGGGAGGATGGAGGTTTTCGCTGCTCGGCTGAGGCTCTGGTGGGTATTCGGAACCAAGCCTGCTTTCCCCCGCTGATCAATCAATCCTCGTCAGCAGGTCAAGTGACTAATGTGTCCCTCAGACGGCGTTCGATAAAACAGTCTGTGCCCCCACCTGCCCTGCACCCTTCCATCAATTTCCCACAGTGTCATGAAAGGTAAAATGAGGCTGTCAGACATGGTCCCTTTTTTTTATGTGTTGACTCAAGCTGTGGGGCGAGACCAGGTATCCAGAAGTCCCAGCTAGTGTGTCAGGAGCAGACTAATATGCTAGGCAGCCCTCTCTCTTTAAACACTAGCAAGGCCACTTGGCTTGAGTCAATAACAGGGTGCGTTCTCAGAGCATGGGCAGACCAGCTGGCAAGTGTCTTCACGGACATTTTCAATCTCTCCTTGTCCCAGTCTGTAATCCCATCATGTTTCAAACTGGCCACCCTCATCCACGTCGACGGGGCTGTAGTGGAGTGACTTTTCCCCTTCAGGAGGCTGAAAAGATTTGGCATGGGCCCTCAGATCCTCAGTTGTACAGCTGCACCATCGAGAGCACCGTAACTGGCCGAATCACCGCTTGATATGGTAAATGCACCGCCCTCTAACGCAAAGCTCTACAGAGGGTGTTACGGGCGGATCAGTAAATCACTCCCTGTCATCCAGTACCTCCATCAGGCGGTATCAGAGGAAGGTCTGATACATTGCCAAAGACTTCAGCCATAGGACTGTTCACTCTGCTACTGTCCGGCAAACGGTACTGGTGCATCAACTCTCGGACCAACAGGCTCCAAGCCAGAAGACCGCTAAATAGTTAATTACAGTGCCTTCAAAGTATTCACACCCCCTTGATTTTGAGTTAGATTTTTTTTTTGTGTGCACATTTTGTTAGCCTGAATTTGAAATGGAATAAATCTTATTTTTGTGGGGGGTCCACTGGTCTACACACACTACCTGCTGTTAGTGACATTTTTACAAATGAATTACATTTGAAATGCTGAGTCAAGTAGTATTCAATCCCTTTATGGCAAGCCTAAATAAGTTCAGGAGTAAGAATTTGCTTAACAAGTTGCGTGGACTTTTCAATGACTACCATTTGTACCCTTCACATACAATTGGTCCCTCAAATAGCCAGTGCGTTTCAAACACAGATTCAACCACTAAGACCAGGGAGGTTTTCCAATGCCTCGCAAAGAAGGGTACCTGTTAGTAGATGGGTAAAAACAGCAGACATGTAATATCCCTTTGAGCACAGCGAAGGAGAGAGAATCTATTTAATCAATTTTGACCTCAGGCTGAAACATGGGAATTTGTCAAGGGGTATTAATACTTTCTGAAGGCACTGTAATTGGTTACCCAGACTATCTGCATTGTGACCCAATCTTGAACTGACTCTGCACACTCGCAAGAGCATATACAGAATAACACTCACACAATACACTGACATGCTCACAAACTCTCACACTACATACACACACTTTCACACTCATATGCTGCTGCTACTCTGTGTATTTTACTCATCTGTCCTGATGCCTCGTCATTTTACCCTGCCTTTATGTAGATATCTACATACATACTTATTTTAAACCATAATTTGCAAATAAATTCATTAAAAAATTCTTTCTCATTTTGTCTGTCATAGTTGAAGTTTACCTATGATAAATTACAGGCCTCTCATCTTTTTAAGTGGGAGAACTTGCACAATTGGTGGCTGACTAAATACTTTTTTGCCCCACTATATAAACTCCAGTCGTACTTTATCAAAAGCCTTTTCAAAATCAGCTATGAAAACCAGGCCTGGTGTTCCTGATATTTCATAGTATTCTATTGTTTCCATTACTTGTCTTTTATCTTCAATGTTTTGTCCATGTAAAAAAAAAACTGTGATTAGGAGGAATAATGTCTGACAATTCTTTTTAAATTCTGTGGCAAGCATTTTGCTAGGATTTTTTGCATCACAACACTGAAGTGTAAGAGGCCTCCAATTTTTTAAATGGACTGGATCTTTATATATATATATATATATATATATATATATATATACCACTTGGGTCCTGTTTCAGTGAGAATTCCCTTGTGTGTTCAATAATCTACCATTTTATATAAGTTGTTGTTAAAACATGCTAATAATGGTCCTCTGAATATATCAAAAAAAAGTTTGGTGTACTTATGCCATCCAGCCCTGGAGTTTTCCCAGCCTTAAAGGCTTTAATTCCATCAAGAAGTTCCTCCTCTGGAATTTGGCCTTCACATGAGTCTTTCTGTACACATGTTAATTTTACATTATTATTAAGGAAAGAAATCCACACAATTAGCTTGGGTTAGTGGAGATGGAGGAGACAAACGAAAACATCCTTAAAGTACTTCCTCTTTCAAATAACATTCAGTTACTCATGCGTGACTACATTTTTAACAAGTTTCAATACATTTTTGTTGTTGTTGTAACATTTCAGTAATGAAGATTGTAATTCTTGATTCAATGGGATTAGTATGCTGTTCCACTAACTTTTTCCCCCCACAGCCTTATTCTAAAATTGATAAAAAATCTACATACAATAGCCCATAATGACAATGGGCTATTTTTGTTTTACAAATGTATTACAAATGAACAGGAACCTAATTTACATAGGTATTCAGACCCTTTCTATGAGACTGAAAATTGAGCTCAGGTGCATCCTGTTTCCATTGAGCATCCCTGATGTTTCTACAACTTGATTGGAAGCCACCTGTGGTAAATTCAATTGATTGGAAATTATTTGGAAAGGCACACACCTGACTATATAAGACCCAACAGTTGACTGTGCATATTAGTGCAAAAATCAAGCCATGAGGTTGAAGGAATTGTCTGTAGAGCTCCGAGACAGGATTGTGCCGAGGCACAGATCTGAGGAATGGTACCAAAATATTTCTGCAGCGTTGAAGGTCCTCAAGAACACAGTGGCCTCTATCATTCTTAAACGGAAGAGGTTTGGAACCACCAAGACTATTCTTGAGTTGGCTGCCCAGCCAAACTGAGCAATTGGGGTAGAAGGGCCTTGGTCAGGGAGTTCACCAAAAACCCAATGGTCACTGAGTTCCTTTGTGGAGATGGGAAAACCTTCCAGAAGGACAACCATCTCTGCAGCACTCCACAAATCAGGCCCATGACAACCCGCTTGGAGTTTGCCAAATGGCACCTAAAGACTGTCAGACCATGAGAAACTAGTTTCTCTGGTCTGACGAAACCAAAATTGAACTATTTGGCCTGAATGCCAAGCGCCACGTCTGGAAGAAACCTGGCACCAGCCCTATAGTGATGCGTGGTATTGGCAGCATGCTGTGGGGATGTTTTTCAGCAGCAGGGACTGGAAGATTAGTCAGGATTGAGGGAAAGATCAATGGAGCAAAGTACAGAGATCCTTGATGAAAACAACCTGCTCAGGACCTCAGATTGGGGTGAAAGTTCACCTTCCAACAGGACAAAGACCCTTTAGCACACAGCCAAGACAAAGTAGTAGAGGCTTCAGGACAAGTCTCAATGTCCTTGAGTGGCTCAGCCAGAGCCCGGACTTGAATCTGATGGAACATCTCTGGAGAGACCTGAAAATAGCTGTGTAGCGACACACCCATCCAACCTGACAGAGCTTGAGAGGATCTGCACAGAAGAATGGGAGAAAGTCTCCAAATACAGGTGTGCCAAGTTTGTAGCTTCATACCCACGAAGACACCAGGCTGTAATTGCTGCATAAGGTGCTTCAACAAAGTACTCAAAGGGTCTGAATATTTATGTAAATATAACTTTTCAGTTTTTTGAGACATTTCCCAACTGTTTTTTTGCTTTGTCAGTTTACTAGTCCTTAACCGTTTTGTCTGTTCTCTCCCTCATAGGTGAAGTCGATCAAAACCGGCTCGGTGTTCTGGTCCATTGGCTGCTGCCTCTCCTACTTCTACATGGTGAGTGTCAGAGCCTTAATTGTTAGTCGGAAACACATAAACCGTGTCATTGATTTACACTAACCTAGCATCCCATCTCTGGGAATTGGAAGTCATGATTACATTAAGATAGCGTTGAGTACGATCGTAGACGCTGCTCGTTACCGCTTTTGACGGGAAAATGGAGTCTGCACCGGCGCGTTAAACCTTTTGGTCGATGGAGAGAAGAGAAACTGCGCCAACTGCCTCCCAGACAGGTCTCTTTGTGTACGATTGGTGATGTTGAGTGCCTGCAATTATCGTCTGCTTCCAGCATCTTCAGTTAAATCTCCCCTCAGCTCGGGAAGAGACAGATGTCAAATGAAATGGATTATAGACATCCAGCTCCCATCGATCATGTCGGGGCCCAGCATCCAAGCTCCGCAGGAAGAGAGAAGGGGAAAGCCACAAGCCACTAATGACAACATTTGAAAAGAGATGAGAGCGGGGAGATTTTCTACAGCGAGAAACCACACCAATTTTATAAGCCCCTCTTGTTCTCTCTCGCTCCTCAAAGATCTGGAGTGAGACTATTTCGACCTTCCCCTCCATACGGTTCTGAGTAGAGGGTGTACAGCTACAACCGGAAGTAACTTTTTTTTGTAGCTTGTTAGAATCATTAACATGGCAGGCTAGGAAAAGATTTACCATTACGGTAAGCTAAAATGCTATCATAACCTTTTACAAAAAGTAACTTCCGGTCGTAGGTGCACTGCCTCTAGTCACAACCCCGCTCTACCCTCCCACCAACAGGGTTTGTTGGTGACACGACAAGCCCGGATCACCTTTGTCACACTCTCACTACCCTCTTGGGCCCGCATACTCAACTAGCGAACCGGATCCGGACCCAGAAGAGGGTCAATACGGACCGCGGCTTCAACACCTGGTATCATATAAACAGAAGACGTGGAACAATACGTAGAATTGCAAAAAATCTGTTTTGAAACAGCAAATTGTCTGCTTAATGTGTTCAACTGTAAAATCTGGCTTTAAAACTAACATTTTCTCTCCGCCAACAAGAGGGGTGTGAACAGTTTCGGGTGTGGGGGTTTGTTACTACGCCGATTTTTAAATGACATTATCCATCTGGACCTTTGCCACCTTGGAAATTTGTGTGACCCAACCTTTTCAAATAATACTTGATAGTAGTACCAAGCTGCAATATCTACCCTCTCCATCGTTTCTCCCCTCCCACTGTTGATTTTAAGAAGACTCACTCACCCATGAGGCTTAATTGAACATGACACATTTGCAATGCCCAGTGAGACATTCCCTGCTCAGCTCTGTCATCAGGCCAGGGAGGGAGAGGGGAAGCTCAGTTGAAACGTCATGATGGACAAGACCTGCGAAAACCCCTACTGTGAGAGCTGCGTGACGTTCCCTCTCATGTCTCCCGGGAGAGATCGTGTTTTCCTTAAGTTCCTGTGACGACTGCCTCCTACCCTGCCAGAACCTCCCTTTCTCCCTCCTCCAACCACGAGCATCATGGGAGCACTTCTGAAGTTCTTTTCACTCATAAAGTATTTATGAGGCATTCTCAGCAGCACAACTCAGCTCTTCAGGTGATTGTAAGACATACTGCTTTCTGGAGGTTATTATTAGAAGTCGAGCGATAAAATCACTCAAGGCCCTTTTTCTACACAGTGACGAAACCTATGCAGAGCTTTGCAGTGGTTCACCTACCTACCCGGGCCCCACCTGACTTTCAACAAAACAACTTTCTCCCACAAATAACATTCTTTCTCAGTTGAGGCTCCAGTCCCAGCTTATATCCTTCACTCATGTCATCTGATACCCCCTTAGGTGACCAACAGCATCACAGGTTATTCTGTTTCCCGCATTCTACCCCCCCCCCCCCCGCAGAGGTCCCTGAGCCTCTTTATGCCGCTTTCTGAGGCAATCGAATTTAGCCCCGTAGCAAGACCCCTATGCCCTTTTATCACTGCAATACCCTCCGTCTCCCTATGCTGCTTGATAGAAATAAGACCAGTGGAGCGTGAGTAAAGGAGAATGGCTAAAGTCGAAGTGGTGTCTGCTTCTTTGCTGACCCCATTATGACAGCAGTAAGACCTGTCCATTAGGGTCACAGGGCCAAATGCTAACTTGAGATGCACTTGTTGTAGTACACACACTAACAGGTTAGCGTTGGGACCATAAGAAGCCCTAACATAGTGTAACAGCCCTTCCTCCTCGTTGTATTGTAACAAACTGCTCGTCCACCTGGTTGTATTGTTACATACAGAGTTATTCCTCATTGTATTGTAAGGGACTCTTCTCGAAGGACAACTGCCCTTCTCAGAAATCCTGTCAGAACATGGCATGAAAGTCTTACAGGGATGTCACTCAGATGTTTCAATACACCCAGATGATATGAGGATGTGGCTTATTTAATTAGGGAATCTACTAACCACTATCTCCAGTTTACAACATTCCTGATAGTTACTATTGCCAGAAATAAATATTCTTAACTCAAAGCCGGAGTAAGAAGGGGATTTCTTGAAATACATTAAGCAGGATGCATAAGGGCCTTTTTTTTCTTCGATTGAGGCCTTTTTTGTGATAAATGACGTTTCCATCTAAAAGTTGAGCTATATCGATAAGTACATTATAAACTCAGTAAAAAGAAATGTCCCCTTTTCATGACCCTGTCTTTCAAAGATAATTTGTAAAATCCAAATAACTTTACAGATCTTCATTGTAAAGGGTTTGAACACTGTTTCCCATGCTTGTTCAATGAACCATAAACAATTCATGAACATACACCTGTGGAACGGTCATTAAGACACTAACAACTTACAGACGGTAGGCAATTAAGGTCACAGTTGTGAAAAGTTAGGACCCTAAAGAGGCCTTTTTACCAACTCTGAAAAACACAAAAAGAACGATGCCTAGGGTCCCTGCTCATCTGTGTGAACAAGCCTTAGGCATGCTGCAAGGAGGCATGAGGACTGCAGATGTGGCCAGGGCAATAAATTGCAATGTCTGTACTGTGAGACTCCTAAAACAGCGCTACAGAGAGACAGGATGGACAGCTGATCTTCCTCGCAGTGGCAGACCACGTGTAACAACACCTGCACAGGATCGGTACATCCGAACATCACACTTGCGGGACAGGTACAGGATGGCAACAACTGCCCGAGTTACACTAGGAACGCACAATCCCTCCATCAGTGCTCAGACTGTCTGCAATAGGCTGAGAGAGGCTGGACTGAGGGCTTGTAGGCCTGTTGTAAGGCAGACATCACCGGCAACAACGTTGCCTATGGGCACAAACCCGCTGTCGCTGGACCAGACAGGACTGGCAAAAAGTGCTCTTCGCTGACTAGTTGCAATTTTGTCTCACCAGGGGTGATGGTCGGATTTGCGTTTATCGTCGAAGGAATGAGCGTTACATCGAAGCCTGTACTCTGGAGCGGGATTGATTTGGAGGTGGAGGGTCCGTCATGGTCTGGGGCAGTGTGCCACAGCATCATCGGACTGAGCTTGTTGTCATAACAGGCAATCTCAACGCCGTGCATTACAGGGAAGACATCATCCTCCCTCATGTGGTACCCTTCCTGCAGGCTCATCCTGACATGACCCTCCGCATGACAATGACAATGCCACCAGCCATACTGCTTGCTCTGTGTGTGATTTCCTGCAAGACCGGAATGTCAGTGTTGGCCATGGCCAGTGAAGAGCCCGGATCTCAATCCCATTGAGCACGTCTGGGACCTGTTGGACCTGAGGGCTAGGGCCATTCCCCTCAAATGTCCGGGAACTTGCAGGTGCCTTGGTGGAAGTGTGGGTCAACATCTCACAGCCAGAACTGGCAAATGTGGTGCAGTCCATGAGGAGGAGATGTACTTGATGCAGCTGTTGGCCACACCAGATACTTACTTTTGATTTGACCCCCCCCCCCTCCTAAATTCAGGGACACAATTGTCACATGTCTGTGGAACTTGTTCAGTTTGTCTGTTGAAATTTATGCTCATACAAATATTTACACATTTTTGTTTGCTGAAAATATTTCCAGTTCACAGTGCAGAAGTTTAGTTTTTGCTGAGTTTATTTACTCTAACAGGCATATTGATAGTGTATGCACCAACTCCAACTCTTTCAGCTACCTCAGTCTCTTAACTTCGTGGCGCACCAATCCCTTTAGCGGGATAATTTCCGTCAACATCCGCTGAATTACAAAGCGCCAAATTAAATGACTAAAAATATAAAGTTTTCATGAAATCACAAGTGCAATATAGCAAAACACAGCTTATCTTGTTATTAATCCACTTGGTGTGTCAGATAAAAAAAAAAAAGCTTTTTGGCGAAAGCAATCCAAGCATTTATGTAAGGACATCTCTCTCAGCAGACAACACATTACAAACCGCTAGCTGCAAAGTAGATTGGTCAGAAGAGCAATAAACTGAATCGCTTACTTTTGATGATCTTCGGATGTTTGCACTCACGAGATTCCCAGTTACACAAATGTTCCTTTTGTCCATAAAGATTAATTTTTATATCCAAAATACCTCAATTTGGTTGGCGCGTTATGTTCAGAAATCCACAGGCTCGAGCGGTCACGACGGGGCAGACAAATTCCAAATAGTATCCGTAAAGTTCGTAGAAATATGTCCGTAAAAAAAAAAAAAAAAATATATCCTCAGGTTTTTTTTACAATAAATAATTTATCATATTTAGACTGTAGCTTTTTCAATAGGAGAGAGAGAGAGAAAATGTCTGCTCCAAGCTGCTCGCACATGTAAAACTCTGGCACCCAGCCATGCACTGACGCGATGTGATATTTCTCACTCATTTTTCAGAATAAAAGCTTGAAACTGTCTAAAGACTGTTCGGACCATGTGGAAGCCATAGGAAAAGGAGCCTGGTTGATATCTCTTTAAATGGAGGGAAGGCATGCAATGGAACAGGGAGCTTTCAAAATAGAAGGCACTTCCTCTTTGGATTTTCCTCAGGTTTTCGCCTGCAATATCAGTTCTGTTATACTCAGACAATATTTTGACAGTTTTGGAAACTTTAGTGTTTTCTATCCTAATCTGACAATGATATGCATATTCTGGGCCTGAAGTTTCATTTGGGTACGTTTTTCATCCCAATATCAAAATACTGCCCCCTACACTCAAGAGGTTAACATACTTTTTTTGGTAGTAAACAAGATATTTTGTGCTTGGTGGTGCAGAGATTTCAGTCTGAGTGAAGTTGGTTCAAGCTTTGTGTTCGATATGGCTTGGTGACTCCAGAAGATTGCTGGTTGCTTATTCAACCCTCAAAATCATGTGGGGGCAGTAACACACACACACACACCGGTGAGGTCATTAGATGTTTGGTCAAATTACACTTCGTGGCCGGGAGGCTGCGTCAAGCGACCCTCGCACATTGATACTAACCTCACTCTCTCCTCACTGATACCCACCCAGCAGTCCCTCTGCGTCAGCGTTGTTTTCAATTAACAACCTCTTCTCTCACAGAGAACCACTGCGGCTGTGTCAACACAGAAAAGTAGCTCAAAATGGGAGTCGTATTCATTCAGGTTAGGCTTCAACTGCACCTAATTTAGCTCTCACTATCTGAAGCTAAAGATGTAAATGGCTGAAAAGATAATTCCGCTTAACCACTCCTGAACAAACTTGAGTCTCTTCCCCCCCGCAATTAGCAGTAATTGCAAAACATATTTTTATCATAGATGAGTGATTTGTGAATGAAATGTGTGTTTGTGTGGCTAAGCAGGTGCGTGTGAGTATTATCCCTCTCCGACTGCTCTGCACATCCTACGTACTGGAGTTGATGTTTTTTTGTAGAGTATTTTATAGGCCCCTTGTTTCACGTTCCAAGTCAGACAAAGCGCCGAAGCATCATTTTATGGAGCTTTTAAAGTTTATTGATGCATTTTTACTTTGCGGTCATAGTGTTTAAACATGATTGCATTGGTTTTCTATTGGTCCACTGCGTATTCCCATGCATTCCTGGTGGCGTGCGAGTGTGTTTTGCTGATGGCTGTGTTTGTTGCAGGTGTCAGCATGGGGAGGATACGTCTTCATCATCAACCTGATCCCGCTGCATGTCTTTGTGCTGCTGCTCATGCAGCGCTACAGCAGGAGGGTCTATATCGGTGAGTGACCACAAAACACTCATCTGCCAACGAGATGTGATCATAACCCCCCCCACCCCTCTCCTATACTGAGTGTACAAAACCATTAAAAACATTTACATGAACTGACCAGGTGAATCCAGGCGAAGTTCCCTTATTGATGTCACTTGTTTTAAATTCACTTCGATCAGTGGTTCCCAAACTTTTTATAGTCCCGTACCCCTTCAAATGTTCAAACTCCAGCTGCGTACCCCCCTCTAGCACCAGGGTCAGAGCACTTTCAAATGTTTTTCTTTTTTTTGTCGCCATCACTGTAAAGCCTGCCACACACACCATACAATAAATGTATTAAACATAAGAATGAGTGAGTTTGTCACAACCCGGCTTGTGGGAAGTGACAGAGCTCTTATAGAACCAGGGCACAAATAATAATAATAATAATCATCAATAATTTAGCTCTTAACCGTCTTACATATAAAACCTGATTTGTTCATCGAAAATGGGGAATAACTCACCACAGGTTAATGAGAAGGTTGTGCTTGAAAGGATGCACATAACTGCAATGTTGTATTGGAGAGACTCTGTCTTAAATATTTTTCCGCAGTCTGTGCCTGTATTTAGTTTTCATGCTAGTGAGGGCCGAGAATCCACTCTCACATAGGTACGTGGTTGCAATAGGCATCAGTGTCTTAACAGTGCGATTTGCCAAGGCAGGATATTCAGAACGCAGCCCAATCCAGAAATCTGGCAGTGGCTTCTGATTTAAATTCAATTTTAACAGAACCGCTTGTTGCAATTTCGATGAGGCTCTCTTGTTCAGATATCGGTAAGTGGACTGGAGGCAGGGCATGAAAGGGATAACGAATCTAGCTGTTTGTCATCCGTTTCGGGAAAGTACCTGCATAATTGCGCACCCAACTCAGGTGCTTCGCTATATTACATTTGACATTGTCCGTAAGCTTGAGTTAATTTGCACACAAAAAAAATCCTACAATGATGGACAGACCTGTGTTGTCCTTGCTAATGCAGACATAGAGCTCCAACTTCTTAATCATAGACTCAATTTTGTCCTGCACATTGAATATAGTTGCAGAGAGTCCCTGTAATCCTCGATTCAGATCATTCAGGCGAGGGGGAGGGGCATCATCCAGATAGGCCAGTCGTGTGAGAAACTCATCATGAAAGCGGTCAAACAAGTGTAAATGATGGTCAGTAAAAACTAAGCTCGTTACTCAATTCCAAAAAACATGTCCATGCATTGCCCCTTGATAATCAGCATGTCGTTAAAGCGTTACATGGTCGCTGTCCATATCATTGCATAGTGCAAAAAATACACGAGCGTTCAGGGGCCTTGCTTTAACAAAGTGAACCATTTTCACTGTAGTGTCCAAAACGTCTTTCAAGCAGTCAGGCATTCCCTTGGCAGCAAGAGCCTCTCGGACGCTGCAGTGTACCCAAGTGGCGTCGGGAGCAACTGCTTGCATGCGCATTACCACTCCACCATGTCTCCGTCTTTTGTGCCATCAGTACAAATACCAACATGAGCAGCAGCTGCGTTTCGCTACATACGTGGAATTCCCGCAAAACTAACGGTTAATGTGATTGGATGTCAATTATTTGACTAGGCTACCTGTATTTGACATTGTTGTTTCGTTGAACACTGTAAAGAACTGCAACGCTCTTGGGTTTTTCACGCTCAACAGTTTCCCGTGTGTATCAAGGATAGTCCATCACCCAAAGGACATCCAGCCAATTTGACACCACTGTGGGAAGTATTGGAGTCAACATGGGCCAGCATACCTGTGGAATGGTTTCAACACCTTGTTGAGTCCATGGCTTGAGGGCAAAGGGGGGTGCAAATCAATATCAGGAAGGTGTTCCTGATGTTTTGTACACGCACAAGGTTTGCGATCAGATAAACTATCTGCTAAAGAGATGTGACCCCCACACCTGTTTTCCTCAAAACAGCCACATACTTGCAGAGAACTGAGTTTAATTATGAATTTGACTGTGTATATCTTACTGTAAATTGTTTCTATTTCTGAGTAAACCAAAGATCAAAAGAACCAGACTTATTTTCGTCCTTGAGGCTCACACAGAACACATCACATCATTGTCAGACAGGCAGAAATGCTACAGCATATTACATATTTAGCTAAGCTGAAGGAACAGCAGGCTAGGTGGGTTAAGATAAATGGTTTAGCATAAAAGCATTGTTTACACTTGATTATATATATTACTCAAGGTAAACAGTACCCTGTTCTTGGGAGCTTTTAAAATAAATTACGTCCCTATTTAAAATTTAGGGCATTGACCCCTGCTATAGGCAATCTCTTTGCATTTCCCTCAAAGGGTATTGGCAGTGCCTTTGTACCCTTCCACAAGAACCATTTGTTAATGCAGAACATTTTCTCCATAAAAAATGGAGCACCCTTCAAGCACCCTTTAATAGATTAGGGCTTTGCGTTGATTTTCAAGCAGCCATCTTGTGTAAGTCCTTGCTTCACAACCATCTCGTTTTTATCTTGTTTGAACCTTTCTCCTTCGTTATACCATAGAGAAAGCTCTTCTAAAAAAACTAGATGCCTCATTGGCATCGGCGCTGGCACAATGAGTCCTTGAACAAAAGTGCATTGTCAGTGTTACTCACAACTCTAATTCACACAGTTCATCTCTTCATCTCTTACCTCCATCAGTCGACAGGCAAAAATGAATCCGAGTCAAGAGTGCTCAGGGCTCGCCAGTCACTTCAAAATCCCCAGTGTTCAGAAAAGTATGAAATCTTAATTAGGGCACATGCCTTAGGATCAGATCAGCTACAAAGGTGGGAGTTCTACAGTTTTACTGCACCGTCGGCTCACGTTAGGCTCCCCCCGCACTTTTCTTTGCCCACTTCTATGTTCTCAGTAAATTTCTCCAGATGAGGCGTTAGTATTTACTCCCACTCAGTCTCAATGCACATTAAATACCTCTAAAGAGAGAAGGTGCTTTTCCTTAACAACCCAAACTGAAGTGAGATTGTTTTTTTTGAATGGGACTGTATCTGTGTTCAACTTGTTTGTTTGATCTCATCTTTCTCTTTCTCTCTTTCAGCTTATAGCACATTCTACATTGTGGGCCTGGTGCTATCTATGCAGATCCCCTTTGTGGGCTTCCAGCCAATTCGAACCAGTGAGCACATGGCTGCAGCAGGTAAGCCCCACCCACCCACCCGCTTTTAGTCTACTGGGCGCTCTTCACGACACGACTCGCTATGAGACTCAAACCGCTCTATTAATTTATTTTTATTTAACCAGGTATGACCTCCTTGAGATGAAAAAAATAAAATCATAAAAAACATTTCCAACAGAGACCTTGGGCCATGACCAAGCAGTTGTTCTCTTGTATTGGCAGTGCCTTTATCATTTCGTTGATGCAGTTTGTGTTCCCGTCTCGCCAACGATCCCAGCTGGTGAACCGAAAGTAACTTTATTTTGACTGAAACACTCCACTATTACCACAAATTCACCAAAGCAGCGTAGAGTTAGCCTCTTACTCTCTGGGTTTATTAATATGCTACACAGGGTTTTATTTTTGCATTTTAATTTCAGAAAATGTCCATATAGCTGGCGCTAATAGTGGATTGATAACAACAGACTGGCGGGTATAAGTAAACCGTGAAACACCATCATTCCACTATTAGCACCAGCTATATTATGGACATTTTTCTCTAATTACAATGCACAAATAAAACGATTGTGTTGCACTTTAAAACCAGAGAGGAAGAGATTAACTTCATGATACTTTGGTATATTTGCGAGGCGACAAGACATTGCGATGTACAGATTTCCAAAACATATGTGCACGGTTCTTTCTGCCTGCCCCTTTTCCCCCCTCATGCTAGCTTGCCTGGTCTTTCTCTTCACTAATGACAAGCGTGTGTTCCGTCCGTCGGTCTGTTGCGTGTAGAATATGCTAGCATACACATTGATGATAGGCCCTGCTTTACTGAAGCTACAGCTTTTGATTACCGATAGATAGGCCTAGTGCACGGTTCAGCCTGGTGGCCGACCTGCCTATACTGTGCCCCTATCAGTCTCGTCTGTTAAAAAAATACTGAATCGGAGGAGTTGAGGAGTCGATTCTGCGTGCTTTTAGAAATGGGTGTCGATGAATCAGTTATTTTGGAACAAAGTCTTGGGAAAATGGCAGAAAGTCAAGCGACAGCAGCGACGTCCTGTATGGAAGACATGTGATTAGGTGGTGAAATGCAAACTTTGGAGATGGAATTTAGGTACCACATTGGTAGTACAGGTGCAATGCTTAATCATCTGAAAGGGATTCACCATGCGACCCAAACTGTTGCTGGCAGCAGTGCAACAGAATTGTGAATTAATGTTTCATTTTATGCATTTGTCTTATCGTTTAATTTGTCACATCACTAGTAACAAGATTATGTACCTCTAAAGCATACATTTTATCTTCCTCTTAGTCTAACGTAGCTTCAGTCTGATTTCTGAAGTGGTGTTTGTTATGCGGGTGACCGGGGAAGCACAGCACGGCAGCGACGTGTGCTTTGAGGAATGGAAAGCACCGTCACTCTCTCAAAGGTCTGGGCGTGTTTGGCTTCGGGCAGCAGCTGCTCGCAACATCTGGCGGTGTCTACAGCGACAGCCAGCGTGACGGGGACTGGAAGGGAAGAATAAAGCATCAGAGCGATGGGCTTTTTTACATTGTTCTGGTGGAGTTGTGACCTTGGAATGCTGGGGGGGTTGTTCGTACATCGGAAGTGCGTCTCTGTTTTGCCTGTGAAACTGGGGCTTTGTTCAATTAGCATGAAGTTCCACAAGAGAGCGACATCAGAAAACAGAACAGAGATCCCATTTCAGTCTTAACTTAGTTCCTGCTATTCAGATATGTTGTGTTATTTGCAGCATCAGTGTGTAAGCACATCTATAGTAAGACAACCGTCAAACCTGCTCGCATGAGACCCAAATGGTTAAGGTTGTTGTAATAGTGTGCTAACTCCGACATTCTGTGATTGCAGGCGTGTTTGCACTGCTCCAGGCATATGCGTTGCTGCAGTACCTGAAGGACAGGCTCACCAAGCAGGAGTTCCAGACCCTGTTCTTCCTGGGGGTGTCGCTAGCTGCTGGGGTGGTGTTCCTCACCGTCATCTATCTCACCTACACCGGTGAGTTCCTATGCCATTACACCAGCACGTGACTTACAGAGCAGCATGTCCTCCTATACCACATTGCCTTCAGAAAGTATTCAGACTTGTTCCACTTTTTGTTGTTAGTCTGAATTCAAAATGAATTAAATCTGGGGGGGTTTTCTCACCCATCTACACACAAAGTGAAAATATGTTTTTAGTATTAAATGTGTATTAAATGTATTCAATTTAAATACAGATATTTGCATAAGCTAATACATGTTAGACCTGGATTGTAATAAATGTGTACATTATTCTTCAAGCTCTGTCAAGTTGGTTGTTGATCATTGCTAGACAATCATTTTCAAGTCTTGCCATAAATGTTCAAGCCGATTTTAAGTCAAAACTAACTAGGCCACTCAAACATTCAATGTAGTTTTGCTAAGCAACTCCAGTGTAGATTTAGCCTTGTGTTTTAGGTTAATTTCCTGCTGAAAGGTGTATTTGTCTGCTGGTGTCTTTTGGAAAGCAGGCTGAGCAGGTTTTCCTCTAGGATGTTGCCTGTGCTTAGTGCTGTTTCTTTTTATAAAAAAAAAACTAGTCCTTGCAGATGACAAGCATACCCATAACATGATGCAGCCACCACCATGCTTGAAAATATGAAGCTTGGTACTCCATGATGGATTTGTCTGAAACATAACGCTTTGTATTCAGGACATAAAGTACATTTCTTAGATGATACATTTTTTTTTTTTTTTACTTTATAATGCCTTATTGCAAAAAGGATACCTTTTTATTTAACTAGGCATGTCATGTTATGCAAGTCATACATGATTTGGAATATCTGTATTCTGTACAAACTTCCTTTTATCACTCAGGTTAGTATTGTGGAGTAACTACAATGTTGATCCATCCTCAGTTTTCTCCTATCACAGCCATTATTAAACTCTGTTTTAAATTCATCATTGGCCTCGTGATGAAATCCCTGAGCGTATTTCTTCCTTTCCGACAACTGAGTTGAGAAGGACCCCTGTATCTTTGTAGTGACTGGGTGTATTGATACACCATCCAAAGTGTAATTAATAACTTCACCATGCTCGAATGGCATATTCTGTCAGTTTAATTTTGAAAAACATTTTTTTTTACCCATCTTCTAATAGGTACCCTTTGCGAGGCATTGGAAAACCTCCCTGGTCTTTGTGGTTTAATCTGTGTTTGAAATTCACTGCTTGACTGAGGGACTTTATAATTATATGTGTGGGGTACAGAGATGAGGTAGTCATTCAAAGCCTGTTAAACACTTGTTACACACAGTGAGTCCATGCAATTTATTATTTGACTTAAGCACATTTTTACGCCTGAACTTTAGGCTTGCCTTAACAAAGGGGTTGAATACTTATTGACCCCAGGCATTTCAGCCATAAACAAGTTAATGTTTAGTTAACTTGGAAACAGTTCTAAACATAATTCCACTTTGAAAGGAAGAGATATTGTGTGTAGGCCAGTGACACTAAATTTAAATGTAATCCATTTTTAATTCAGGCTGGAACACCAAAAAGGTGGAAAAAGTTAAAGGGCTATAAATACTTTCTGAAGGCACTGCAGTTAGTTACAGGTACACCTGACTTCCTCAATATATACTGTAGTATCAGGCATATACAGGTGAGTCCCTATACCCCAACATTGCACATACACCTTGCTTTCAAAACCAAATCCTCATATACCATATACATACACCTGACCTACAAGTTCCAGTTCTTGTATCCCATATAGTAACATACTTTTGGTCATGTAGTGTATGTGGACGCCTGCTTGCCAAACATCTCATTCCACAATCATGGGCATTAATAGGAAGTTGCTCCCACTCTTCTGGGAAGGCTTTCCACTGGATGTTGGGACATTGATGTGGAGACTTGCTTCCATTCAGCCACAAGAACATTAGTGAGGTCAGGCACTGATGTTGGGTGATTAGACTTGGCTTGCAGGTGTTCCAATTCATCCCGACAGTGTTCGATGGGGTTGAGGTCAGGACTCTGTGCAGGTCAAGTTTTTCCACACCGATCTCAACAAACCATTCCTGTATGGACCTCACTTTGTGCACGGGGGCATTTTCATGCTGAAACAGGAAAGGACCTGCAGCAAAGTATCATCTAGAATGTCATTGTATGGTGTAGCATTAAGATTTCCTTTCACTGGATCTAAGGGGCTTAACCCGAACCATGAAATACAGTCCCAGACCATTATTCCTCCTCCTCCACCAAACTTTACAGTTGGCACTATGCATTAGGGCAGGTAGCGTTCTCCTGGCATCCGCCAAACCCAGATTCATTCGTCAGACTGCCAGATGGTGAAGTGTGATTCATCACTCCAGAGAAAGCGTTTCTACTGCTCCAGATGGCAGCGAGCTAGCTTTACACTACCATGGCATTGCGCATGGTGACCTTAGGCTTGTGTGCGGCTGCTCTGCCGTGGAAACCCATTTCATGAAGCTCCAGACGAGCAGTTCTTGTGCTGAAGTTGCTTCCAGTATCAGTCTGGAACTCTAGTGAGTGTTGCAACCGAGGTCAGACTTTTTATATTCTATGCGCTTCAGCACTCGGCGGTCCCGTTCTGTGGGCTTGTGGCCGACCACTTCGTGGCTGAGCCGTTGTTTCGCCTAGACGTTTCCCCTTCACAATAACAGCACTTCCAGTTGACCGGAGGCAGATTTAGCAGGGCAGAAATTTGACGAATTGACTTGTTGGAAAGGTGGCATCCTGTGTCATGTTGAAAGTCACTGAGCGCTTCAGTAAGGCCATTCTACTGACAATGTTTGTCTATGGAGATTGCATGGCTGTGTGCTTGATTTTATACAGCTGACGCCAACGGGTGTGGCTGAAATAGCCTAATCCACAAATTTGAAGGGGTGTCTCATACTTTTGTATATAGTGTACATGTAGATCAGGTGGACCACAGGTGTGTTTTATATATATATATATATATATATTATTTATATATATTATATTATATATATTATTTATATATATATATTATTTATATATATATATATATTATTTATATATATATATATATATTATATATATATTATATATATATTATATATATATATATATATATATATATATATATATATATATATATATATATATATATTATTATATATATATATATATATATATATTATATATATATATATATATATATATATATATATATATATATATATATATATATATATATATATATATATATATATATATATATATATATATATATATATATATATATATATATATAATATATATATATATATATAATAATATAATATAATATATATATATATATATATATATAATATAAATAAAACAGGTCCCTGTATCCTGTATAGTTGCACATGCCTGTTTACATGTAGATCAGGTATAAACAACTACACAAGCTAGTCCTCATACCATAATAGCGAAGTGTTTTTATCTCTGTTTCACGTTTAGCTTGTACTGTTGAGTGCCTTTGTTACTCATGTCCCTTGCCCAATAAACATATTGCTAACTTTCCGCTGGTCAACATTCCACTCGAGTCCCGACCCACATATGCCCTACTACTGAACAGATACCTGACCCACTAAAACAGGGCGATTTTAATTCCGGTCCTGAGGGGCTAAAATGTATTATTGGTTCTCTACCTCGTAGTTAATTGTGCTTATTGAGTGTCCCAGGTTGGAATCAGTCCCTGGTTAGAATGGATGATAGTGAAAACCTGAAGCGTTTCGGGAACTTTAGGACCATAATTGAATGGCCCTACACCCAAGGGCCTCTATTCACTTTGTCATTATATTTGTACACTACGCAAACTGTCTCATATTGTCAGACACCCACCAGTTTCAACTATATGCTAAAAAAGTCTGTGTCATAACCAATAATGTGTGTGTTCAAGTTCCCCAGTCCTGTGTATTGATTGTTTGTTCATTTAGGTTACATCGCTCCGTGGAGTGGGAGATTCTACTCTCTGTGGGACACCGGGTAAGCACGGCTAATCTTTCCTATCTACGAAACAGTTGTTGAATTGAACGCGTGTGTGTGTCTGCGAAAGGGCTTACGCCATACATAGTCTCAAAGGAAATGCTAGCATTGTCTTTTTCTTCCCAAACACACTTAGGCTACATTCTGTACATGAACTGCAGCGTGTCTGATTTCTGCATTAAGCAATGATAAATCGGTGTGTTTGCTGACAGCAGCGCTCTAGCTCTCCGTTTCCGTTCCCTTTTTTGAGGTGGTTTCTTGAATCTTCATATTCCCTGAATTACCAGATGTTTGTCTCCTCTATTCTCCCCCCCCCCCCCCCCCCCCCCCTCAGCTACGCTAAGATCCATATCCCCATCATCGCGTCGGTGTCGGAGCACCAACCCACCACCTGGGTGTCATTCTTCTTCGACCTCCACATCCTGGTCTGCACCTTCCCAGCAGGCCTCTGGTTCTGCATCAAGAATGTCAACGACGAGCGCGTCTTCGGTAAACCGGGTCTCGTTAAAACACACCGATACTCAACATGCATACACATCATTTGAACACATCGGAATATTTGGGAGTGGGAGGGGAATCTGGTGATTTGAGAGGAATATGCATTAAAGCAAGGGCGTCCTCATGTTGTTGATATACTGTACACACCTGTTCCTAGGATTTGTACTGGAAGAGGGAATTCTGAACAGAATCCCACTGCTCCAGTGCATTAGGGGCTACGCTTGAGCTGGTTTCTGTTTTTCCCTTGAACTGGAAGGAAAACTCCTCCGAAAAACCATCCATTGGTATTTGTTTCATTAGTCAATTGTTGACAAGTCCCAAAATGTTTTGCTTGTCAGTAATCAAGTTTTCAAATGATGTAAATTTCAAAATACAGAAATCGTCGTCCCCGTATGATGCTGCGTTTTGCATCATGATTGCTGACAGTCCCAAAAATGTTTTGCTTATGTCAACAATGGACTAATGAAACAAATGCCAAATTTAGTTTTCCTTTAATTGATCAATTGTCATTGATTGTCCCGAGAGCCTGCACAACTGATAACCAAGCTCTAAATCAGTCTGTCTCAGATAAATATATAAAAAAACACCCCCGAAGACCTGAGTTGTGCACCGTGTACTTTTGACATGGGTTAAACGCTGTTTTAATTTGAATTCATCTTTCTTGCCTCTCTGCCCCCCCCCCCCCCCCCCCCCTAGTGGCTCTCTATGCCATCAGCGCGGTCTACTTTGCCGGGGTGATGGTGCGCCTGATGCTGACCTTGACGCCGGTGGTGTGCATGCTATCGGCCATCGCCTTCTCCAGTGTGTTCGAACACTACCTGGGGGATGACATGAAGAGGGAGAACCCTCCCGTAGAGGACAGCAGTGACGAGGATGACAAAAGGAGCTCAGGGAACCTCTATGACAAGGTCAGGAGGAGTCACAGTCCAGGGTCCCAAAAAAAAGGGGGGGTGGACTTTTTGGGGGGGGTTGCGGGCACCCTTTCCTCACGGAGGTGCATGCTACGCCGATAAGAAATTGAAGATGTGTCAAATTATATCCAGCGCCAGCTATGCATATGTGCTTGCAGAAATTTGATCAAAACTGAACTTGCAGTGAAAATGTCCTTTCCTCCATGCCAACTTTAGACCATGCGTACGCACATCTTCTAGTGACTGAAGTACCCTAAAACTTCCAATTAATAGCCCAGGCATTTATTTGCTTAAATCACTGAACATAATAGGCACTTATTAGAGACGGGCTTCTATTCAAACCAGGCTTCTATTTCCTTAATGCACATTGTTTTTGCTGATGTGCATAGTTAATTGTTTAATTCCAGCATTCACTTTCAGTATTTTAATCAATTTCCTGCACTGTGTTTACACACATTTGCCATAGTATGCCTCTACAAAATATATATATATTCCTCGGACTGCATTTTCATAAGTTCTTACTTTTGCCACTAGAGGGCGATTTCTGGGCCTGTATCAAGGGGCCAGGGTGCACAAAATATCCATTGAATTATTCAAATTGTTGATGAGGCTGATATTATTTTTTATCAATCACAGATGAAGATATTAACATTTTATATTCATCCTATGATGTCTGCCATCTTTTTGGATGACGTGATGGCTCCCCATGCGCATGCGATATGGGTCCATATTAACCGGATATAGACGTACATGAATCAGCGTCTGCGAACGTGAGTAGGTTACCTCGAACAACGGTTGGACATCTTAGACACAGTTTCTAATTCTTATTGTACCTCAGTGGCCTGTACTCCTGAAGTTGACTGTTTTTGTGATTCCCATTTAGTGAGCAGTTTCGACTGGTGGCGATAACTGATTTCCATAATTGTTTTAAGTCATTACTGAATGATTTATTGTAACAAATCAAACATTTAACCTCGTAAGTAATTCATGTTAACATCGTAAACAACTAATTTACACCCAGCGTTTATTTGAAACATATGTTTATTTGTTGAACTTTATGCTGTAGCCCAGCTATTAAAGGGGACAGGAAGCTATTTGAGACTCAGCAATTTCATTGAAGTTTTAGGGTATTGCAAGTGGGCTTAAGTATTTAGAGCAAATGGAGGGTTGTGATGACACTTATTCATAAAAACATAAGAAGCAGCCATGTGCCTTTGGTGAGACACTTTTTGAATCTAAATGAATTTAGGCATAGGAATCTACAGGTAAGCCTCCCGAGTGGCACAGTGTTGGAGGTTCTGGGTTCGGGTCCAGGCTCTGTCACAGCCAGCCGCGACCAGGAGACCCATGGGGCGGAGCACAATTTGGCTCAGCGTTGTCCGGGTTAGGGGAGGGTTTGGCCGGCAGGGATGTCCTTGTTCCATCGCGCACTAGCGACTCCTGTGGCTGGCCGGGCGCAGTACATGCTGAGACTGTTGCCAGGTTACAGCGTTTCCTCCAACACGTTGGTGCGAAGTGGATTCCGGGTTAAGTGGGCATTATGTCAAGAAGCAGTGCGGCTTGATTGGGTTGTGTTTCGGGGGATGCACGGTTCTCGACCTTCGCCTCTCCCGAGAATGTCATATGTCAGAATGGAGCGAATGGAAGGTAATTTCCGGGCCGAGTTTTAGTGCTCGTTCACGTTTTACAGCCGATCTGATATACAGTGTAACGGAAACATGCGTATGTATGTCAAGTTTATAAACCTCCATATTTGACGTATTCTTTTCATAAACGGAGCACGCAGGTATGTAGTGTGAAATGTACGCAATGGTTAGAAATGAGGAATTGGGTAAAAGTCAGTAAATTCGTTAAATCAAATCAGTTTATTGGTCGTATACACAGTTTAGCTGATGTTATAAGAATGCAGTGTAATGCTTGTGTTACTGGCTCTAAACAATTCAGTCAAATGTCAATCAAGTCCACCCCCCCAAAAAAATGTACATCAAGAAAATGTGGGAACAAAGTGATTGCGCGGAAGTGTTTCTAAATCTCCCCCCTCCCCTTTTTTAATTCAGTTTTCTCAAAGGTTGGAAAACATGCACGACTAGTTTGATGTAAACCATATGCCGTGGCTGCCTGTCTCCAGATCAATTGAACACTTATGGGAGATTCTGGAGCGGCGCCGAAGTGTTTTCCACCACCACCAACAAAAAAAAATAAATGATGGATTTCTCTTGGGAGACTGGTGTCTCATCCCTCCACTAAAGTTCCAGACACTTGTAGAATCTATTTGAAGCTGTTCTGGCTCCTGGTGGCCCAACGCCCTATTAACACACATTATGTTGGTGTCTTCTTTATTTTGGCAGTTACCTGTGCTTAGTCAACATATTCCTGTAAGGAGGTACAAAATAATGTCCAATTTCACTCTGGTTGTATTGCAACTCTGATAAGTCTGTTTTTAGTGGGCCAGTGTGTTGATGTGGTGTGCGTTTGTCTCCCTCTGCAGGCAGGAAAGGTGCGTAAGCACGTGTCTGAGCAGGAGAAGGCAGAGGAGGGCCTGGGCCCCAACATCAAGAGTATCGTGACCATGCTGATGTTGATGCTGCTCATGATGTTCGCCGTCCACTGCACATGGGTCACCAGCAACGCCTACTCCAGTCCTAGTGTGGTGCTGGCCTCCTACAACAACGATGGGTAAGGACAAACAATGTAATAATTACATGCCAGACACTGAGCCCCAATGGGAATCGAACCCGCAACCTTTGGCGTTGCAAGCGCCGTTACCGATTTTGTTTTGAGCCACACATGTTCAAACTACCATGCAGTGATGTAGACTAAGGCACACATTACACTCCACGCGTACAAGCGTAGCTCCACATATAGCAGCGTACATTCACACGCACACACTTTCTCACTCGCATATACCCACAGAAATGCACAGTCGTATTTCATCAGGTAAAAGCTGTGATGTTGATGAGCTCGGAGTGTTGTTGTGTAACTCTGCATTGTTTTATTGCATCTTGTCCCATAACTCTTAACAGTGGTCTTCAATAATTTACCAAGTGTAATGTACGATGCTTTCAATGTGAAGATGACGTGTGCGCTTGCAAGACTTTGTGTGCTGTTTATTTTCCAATTAGAGATTTAGACATTGAAGTGACACGTAAGTAGGAGAAAGTCTAACTCTTCGACTCTTAAGTCCTCATACATATATTTATTTGGGTACCAATGTTCCCTCGAAGTATCCCCGAGACTGCCACACAGCTCCCCAGGACCTCTGCGCAGAGTGCAGAAATATCAGCCCACAGAGAGATTGAACTTCACTCCACATCCTATCAACGTTTCCCTTTTACTGTGGAAATTATGATCAACACAATATTAGCCACTTTCAAAGCAACTTACTGAAACAAAACAAACTATACAAGTTATTTTTTTGTTGTAGGCAGTACGCATAGGATTAGGATTCTATTGGGCATGACTCAGCCCATACTCTACACAGATCAGTGCGGCATAGCCAATTGGAGATGCAGTAGGCCTATATGCAAATACAACATTGCCATATATGGATCATATTTCTTACATCAAACAACATTTTCAGTCACCTTGTCTGAAGTACAAGTGGATAAACAGGTTAACTTCTTATGGCTGGGGGCAGTATTGAGTAGCTTGGATAAATAAGGTGCCCAGAGTAAACTGCCTGCTACTCAGGCCCAGTTGCTAATATATGCATAGTATTAGTAGATTTGGATAGAATGATGTCTGAGTATAACAGAACTCATATGGCAGGCAAAAACCTGAGAAAAGAAATCCAACCAGGAAGTGGCAACTCTTTGCCTATTGAATATACAGTGTCTATGGGTTCAAATTCCACTTCCTAAGGCTTCCACTAGATGTCAACAGTCTTTAGAACCTTGTTTGATGCTTCTACTGTGACAGAGGGGGGAATGGGAGCTGAATGAGTCAGTGGTCTGGCAGCTGGTCACGTGCGAGTTATCTTGCGTTCTATTGCATTTCTGAAGACAAAGGAATTCTCCGGTTGGAACATTATTGAAGATTTATGATAACATCCTAAAGATTGATTCTATACATCGTTTGACATGTTTCTACGGACTGTAACGGAACTTTTTGACTTTTCGTCTGGCCTGCGCGTCATGAATTTGGATTACTGGGCTAAACGCGTGAACAAAAAGGAGGTATTTGGACATAAATGATGGACTTTATCGAACAAAACAAACATTTATTGTGGAACTGGGATTCCTGGGAGTGCATTCTGATGAAGATCATCAAATGTAAGTGAATATTTATAATGTTATTTCTGACTTCTGTTGACTCCAACATGGAGGTTATCTGTATGTCTTGATTTGTCATCTGAGCGCTGTACTCATTATTGCATGCTGTGCTTTTTCGGTAAAGCTTTTTTAAAATCTGACACAGCAGTTGCAACAAGGAGAAGTGTATCTATAATTCCATGCATAATAGTTGTATCTTTTATCAATGTTTATGAGTATTTCTGTAAATTGATGTGGCTCTCTGCAAAATCACCGGATGTTTTTGAACGCGCCAATGTAAACTTAGATTTTTGTAAATAAATATGAACTTTATCGAACAAAACATACATGTTGTCCTATGAGTGTCATCTGATGATCATCAAAGATTAGTGATTCCTCTCTTTGGCTGGAAAAATTGCTGTTTTTCTGTGACTGTGCAGACCTGTCAATCATTTGGTGTGCTTTCGTCGTAAAGCCTTTTTGAAATCAGACACTGTGGTGGGATTAACAAGTTTATCTTTAAAATACTTGTATGTTTGAGGAATTTTAATTATAAGATTTCTGTTTTGAATTTGGCGCCCTGTACTTTCACTGGCTGTTGTCATATCGATCCCGTTAGCGGGATTCAAGCCGTAAGAAGTTTTCATGCCGAGCCCTAGTGGTGTTTTTTTCCAAAAGTCTCATGGAATGTAGGCCTACATTGGACACCACACATTGGCTGCTACTGTAGACTGAATGACCGATGTTCAAATGTTATGGGATTTGTTTTTGATGGTAGGCCACTCTGGTAGGTCTACGTTATGATCAGGTAGCCTACTTGGCAACTGTTAAAACTGTCATTTAAAGTGGGTACAGCCTCAGTGTTCACAGTATACACACACGCTGGAAGTTGCAGACTTTTCACAATATTCACGTTCTCTCAGCAGACCTGAAATTTGCTCAGTGCTGAAAATATTCAAGGGAACATTGGTGGATACAATTTGCGTCATCCCTGTCTCATAGATAACATAAGTTACCAAACCGATGTTTGCCTGGCTGCCCTTCCCGTTTACTGTCCTTTCCGTATCTCGTCAACTCTGTCACTCCCCACAGGACGAGGAACATCCTGGATGACTTCAGGGAGGCCTACTATTGGCTGAGGCAGAACACAGACGAGCACGCGAGGGTTATGTCTTGGTGGGACTATGGCTACCAGATAGCAGGCATGGCTAATCGAACCACCCTAGTGGACAACAACACATGGAATAACAGTCATATAGCACTGGTGAGTCACACATCAAAAGGGGGCATTGGGGAGGTTTGAAGATTTGAGGGTTTTTGAGTCAACGCAGACCTCATGCTCCAAAGTAGATCAGCTTCTTGGCTCTCACCTTTCTCAATACATTCACTTGTAGGAGCTGCAGTAATGTGTGGGATTATTTTTGCTCTTATGACTTGATTGATTTTCCCAGAGCCAGCAACGACTTTGAAAAGCAAGTACTTACCTTTTTAGTCTTATACCGCCCTCTCATTTTCCCACCATCTCTATCTACCTGCATCTCTTTCCTCTGCTCTCTCCCTTTCTCCTCTGTACAAACTCCCGTTCTTCCCTCTCTCTTCTGTAGGTGGGCAAAGCCATGTCGTCCAATGAGAGTGCCGCGTACGAGATCATGAGGAGTCTGGACGTGGACTACGTGCTGATCATCTTTGGGGGCGTGATTGGTTACTCGGGCGACGACATCAACAAGTTCCTGTGGATGGTCAGGATAGCGGAGGGAGAGCATCCCAAGGACATTCGGGTGAGTGCCTGGTTGAGACTGCAACACGATACAGAAGGGCCCTTCATTCACTCCTATTTATGATCCTTTTTGTTATGCTGATCTGAGCTGAGGAACCTGGGTAAACACTTCAATCTATCAGTCTGGGGCAAACCCAAGGACATTGCTGTTCCTAGCAATGTTTATTTTAGACAATGACACTTGGTCGTTGGATAAAGTGTCCGATATCCAATGCAGATTTGTAAATGTATTTATTTCCCCATGCGAGTTTGAATGTCAAAGAGATGAACTGAACTATTGAGGGTTGTAGACTGTGTCATATCGTAGATGGCAATTTGGCAAAGTGTTTCAGTTTTTATTCCCCTGTTAAGTGCAGTCTATTTGATGAGATCAATAAGTATCCTCGAAGAAATGTGTGATTTGGTCTGAACCCCCAAGTGCTCACTGCCTTCCCTCCTTGTGCCCTTCAGGAGAGTGACTACTTCACCCCTCAGGGAGAGTTCCGCGTGGACAAGGCCGGCTCGCCTGTCCTGCTCAACTGCCTTATGTACAAGATGTCCTACTACCGCTTCGGCGAGATGCAGGTGAGCGGTGGGGAAATACTTGAAGCTAAAGTAGGCTACAGTAAGCACTAACGGACGAGAGAGGGGCTTAAGGACGCGCTGACAGAAGCGTGGGAGGGAAAGCGCTCAGATGCACAGACTTTGGCAGGTACAGGCGAGATATGAGCGAGAAGAGCTGCCAGGTACTTAAAGGGAGCTGCGTGTTGCCTGGCCAGCAGCTCAGTGAAGAGGAGGAAGGATCAGTGGGCTGCTTCAGTAGTGTCCAGAGACAGCCAGGCAAGCAGAGTTCTGTCTCATGGCTTAACCCATGGAGGAGATGGAGAGACGGGTTTAGAGCAGGATAAAGGCAAGGGAAGAGATTGGTTTTGAGGAAGTGACTAGGACAAGATTGGAAAGACAGAATTAGATATCAGGTGGAGGGAGGGATAGGTGATGTACAGATTTAAAAGAGTAGGGAAAGAGCCTGATGATGAAGTAAGCGGCACTTGTTTGAAGGTAGAATCGACCTTTACACAAGCACCATACTCACTTTTGCTCAGTCAGTAGTTGACCTCGTCAACACCCTCAACCCCACCTACTGCTGTCCTTATCTCTCAGCTGGACTTCCGGACACCGCCTGGGTTCGACCGCACCCGCAACGCCGAGATCGGCAACAAAGACATCAAGTTCAAGCACCTTGAGGAGGCGTTCACCTCGGAGCACTGGCTGGTGCGCATCTACAAGGTGAAGAAGCTGGAGAACAGGGAGCCGCTGGAGCACAAGCTCCGCAGCATCGTGCCCAGGCAGAAGTACACCTCCAAAAAGGTACAAGGCTTCCATGTCCCTCAGCATTCATTGTGCTACTGAATGTAAGACATCTGATACTGGCGGAGTGAGTTTACATATGACTATTTGTTCTCAAATTTTAGCCACCAAAAGGAAATGTTCATAAAATGTGAGCCGACTCACTTTTATTTCATACTGTTAATGTGTGCTCCAATTCAGATGAGTAGATATGTAGGAACAAATTGAAAATTGATTTGTAAATCAAGTTTGTTTTATTGCACAGACTGCTAAGAGGAAGCGAGGACACATCAGGAATAAGCTGGTCCTGAAGAAAGGCAAGAAACTAAACAAGAAACAATGAAGACGGACACGACACAAAAATACAAAAAAAATTAACTAGCTAAGAAAACTACCAATGAAAAAGAATGCCCATTGTATGGAATGCGAGCACTTAGCCTCGAGGGCTAGTCCTCTGAGCGCAGCACCCCCTGTGGTGGGGAGGGTGAAGTGTCATGTCTGGCTAGCCCCAGAACCTTTGTCCGTTTTATCCAGAGGATCTTTTGTCATGCTCTTTACTTCTTCTTTGTACTTGAATGTGCGGCAAGGCACTGAGCTGCTGAAACCGGGGTGAGCGTACATTTTGTGGTACATTTAACTGTTATTCTAGAGGGGGACAAAACAAAGAAAGGAAACTGAGGAGGCTGGGAGCAATTGCACCAAAGAGCCCTTGATTTAGCTCCTTGGCACATGTAAACGTGTTTCTTTTGTGAGGGTGAGGAAGCATTGGAATTGAGGACATGTTCCTGACATGCGTACGGAGGAATTCCACTGTCTAGGCCCAGCTGATTTACTTCTGATGGTTACTTTTAATCATTATTTTGTTTTGGCCCTAATTTGTCGTTACCGAGACAATTCTTTAGGAAATAAAAGGCCTAATATGTAAATATGTTATGTAAAGAAAATGTCTGATAGGGTTGTAATATATTGGATTCTTGTGGTGATTTTTTTAAATACGCAGATTTCTTCTCTTTACTTTGTTGTGATGTTTTTTTTATGGCAGCAGCTAGAACAGTGAATGCAATAATTCTCGTTAGGAGGGACTTGAGATTTTGTTTAAAATGAATGTGAATTTAAGACCCCCCCCCCCCCCTGAAAAATTGCTTAGATTGTATATTATGCTGCTAGGTTTAAGAATGTAAGCAATTCTATATAAAGAAAGTTGTGATTTAATAAAGAGGCCTCCACCCCGCGAGCCTATTGCCTCGTTGCTGGTCTCTTCATCACCACGTTAGTATGTCCATCTGTCTTCTCATAGTAATTTTTGCCTGTCCACATACACATGTTTATGCAGCCAAGAGTAGGGTAATGCAGGGAAGTGCTGAAGATGGCTGCCAGTGAGTGGACAAAGCAGTGGTGCCCTCTGTTAACACTACTGGGCCTGTTGTTGAAAACCTGTGTTGAACACTGAAGGATCGTATGTGTGGATGTTTGGGGGATGCATCAGACGGTCTACACGTAAACTTTCTAGGAATACAGAGTTTTTATTTAATTGACATCTTCAATCACTCAACAGTTTACCTCTTGATTGATACTTATTTTGCTTTTCCTTTAAACACAGAAGTGATGTCATTTCACCTTTTTGGATATTAAAAATGGCGTTCGTGTCTCTTAGGCTTCTCTGAGAAAGACTGCATTGTGTCACTGCTTTCACTTAATGGCCCTCCATACGTCATATCGACCTTGCTCAAACACACACTCGAGAAACTCTTATGTTAAACTGCTTATATCAGAGATTTTCAATGTGTGTGAGGAGACGAGGGGATTGGATTGAGCCTTAATGTGATATAGAAAGTGTACAGGTTGTTTGCCCTCTTGTTACCTTGTTTATTATGTCTGGTTTTATTGGGGATGGTGGACTAGTTCCTTCTCTTCTGGGTTCTCAACGCCTTCTCTTCCTCGCTCTGCCACACCACTACATAGATTTTTTATTTTATTTTAAATCTAACAACCCTGGTCCCCCTCACCTTCCAAGTTAACATGTTTAAATGTAGAGTAAATAAAAGATTCAACTTTGTAAGAAGAATTGGTCCTCAAATGATTCACTATCCCGATTGTGTTACTTCAGGCAAACACCTTACAATGATATATCTTAGTTTTTTTTTTTTTGAGGCAGGCTGCTTTTACTAAAGTTGATCTGAGGCTTCAGGCAATTCCAGGAAACGCATGTATTCAGTGAGACGGGAATTACAAGGCCACTTTTTAAAGCGCAATACAATAGAAATGCATTCTAAAGCACATAACACCTTTTTACATGGAATTCTCTCATCTATAACAGTCAAAGGCCTGGGTATACAGTGCCCGCCACTAATATTGGCACCCTTTGGTAAATATGATCAAATACCTTTTTATCCTCTTGGTCTTTCATTCAACAAAAAAAATAGAACCTTTTAATTAAAGTCAACCAATTGAAAGGAACATTTAAAAAAAATTCTTAGCATAAAACAAATTTCCCAAATATATGCGTGCCACAATTATTAATTTAATACTTTGTGCAACCTCTCTTTGCCAAAATGACCGCTCTGAGTCTTCTCCTATAATGTGTAATGAGGTTGGTGAACACATGGCAAGATATCTGAGACCATCTATGCAGAATCTCTCCAGGTCCTTCAGATTCCAAGGTACACGCTTGTGGACTCATCTTCAGCTCATCCCACAGGTTTCCTACGGCGTTTAGGTCAGCGGACTGGGACGACCATGGCAAAACCTTGATTCTGTGGTCAGTGAACCATTTTTGTGTTTGATTTTGAGGTCATTGTCCTGCTGGAAGCTCCCACCAAGGCCCAGTTTAAGCTTCCTAACAGAGGCAATCAGGTTTTGTTGATATCATGTATCCTAACACGTTGTCCAGGGTCTTTGGAAGGAAAAACAGCCCCACAACATCCAATCCACCAACATACTTCATAGTGGGGATGAGGTACTTTTCTGCATGGCCATCTTTCTGCCTACGCTCTGGTCTCATCTGACCATAGAACCCGGTGCTATTGAAAGTTCCAGTAACGTTCCGCAGGTACATGAGTTTGTTTGACAGCAAAGGATTTTTTTATGGCAACCTTCCCAAGCAGCTTGTGGTTATGTAGGTGGCGTCTGATCGTAGCCTTTTGTCACATTTACTGTATTCTCGTGTCATTCCCATAGTGATAGATGGATATGGGAACTTGGCCTGTGTGTCACATATTTATACAAAGTCATGGCTTATCACTTGTATTCCTAATCACTCAGGTGAACTTAAAGTAAAATACAAATATGCTTCAGTTAGATTTTACTCAAGGATTTCTATGGGTGCCAATAATTGTGGCACATGTTTTGGAGAAAAATTGTGAAATAAAATAAATATTTCTCTACCATTCTACTTCAATTAAAAGGTTAGATTTTGTGAAATATTTTGAATGAAAGACCAAGCGGATAAACAGCAGACATATTTACCAAGGGTATATATTAGTGGAGGGCGCTGTAAACTGAGGGTTCAGAGAATGTACCACACGATGGCAGCACTAGCTTTCAAATTACAGCTGTTCTGTATTTTCATTTCCTGACTTGTTACTTGGGAGCGTTTTAACGTTTTATTATGACAGAGGCTTACTGTGATTGCCAGGGCACATTTTTTAGAACAAGACAATGTCCCAATCACTACCCTATTCAACCTACACTACATGGCCAAAAGTATGTGGACAGGTGCTCATCGAACATCTCAATCCAAAATCATGGGTATTAATATGGACTCCCCTCCTCCCTTTGCTGCTATAACAGCCTCCAGGATTTTTTTCCTCACTAGATGTTGTAGCATTGCTGCGGGGACTTAAGCCACGAGCATTAGTGAGGTCAGGCACTGATATTAGGCGTGGCTCGCAGTCAGCGTTCCAATTCATCCTAAAGGTGTTCAATGGGATTGAGGTCAGGGCTCTGTGCAGGCCACAAGTTCTTCCACACTGATCTCGACAACCCTTTCTGTATGGACCTCGCTTTGTGCACGGAGGCATTGTCATGGTGAAACAGGATAGGACCTTTCCCAAACTGTTGCCACAAAGTTGGAAGCAAAGAATCATTTAGAATGTCAATGTATTCTGTAGCGTTAAGATTTCCCTTCGCTGGAAGAACTAGCTCGAACCAAGAATAACACCCCCACCAAACTTTACAGTTGACACTATGCATTTGGGCGGGTCTTCTCCTGGCAAACCCAGATTCGTCTGACGCACTGCCAGATAGAGAAACGTGATTCATCACTCCAGAGTCCAATGGTGGCGAGTTTTACACCACTCCAGCTGACATTTAGCATTGCGATCTTAGGCTTGTGTGCGGCTGCTAGACCATGGAAACCATGAAGCTCCCGACGAACAGTCCTTGTGCTGACATTGCATCCAGAGGCAGTGTGGAACTTTAGTGTGTGTTGCTACCAAGGACAGAGCTTGTGTGGCCTACCACTTTGCGGCTGAGCCGTTGTTGCTCCTAGACGTTTCCACTTCACAGGGGCAGAAATTTGATGAACTGACTTGTTGGAAAGGTGGCATCCTACGACGGTACCACGTTGAAAGTCACTGAGTACAGGCCATTCTACTACTGCCTATGCTTGTCTATAGAGATTGCGTGGCTGTGTGCTCAATTTTATACACCAGTCAGCAACGGGTTTGGCTGAAAGAGCCAAATCCACATTTTGTCCATGTCGTGTATGTTATAAAATGGTGTTGCATAGGTTGTTTTTTACCCAAGTGAAGTTTGGTTCAAGCTCTTGGATACATTGCAGTGAAATGTTTATTAATGTACACACATTCATAATATCTATTTGTGAGCAGATCCTTCCAAATAAGCCACAGTCACTATCCTGTTTTGGAAACGCCAGTCCCATCAGACAGTGATCATGTATATTGACTGTATCAATACCTGCGCTTGTCTTGAGTTCGGTGTGCTGAGGACTCTAATCAAAATCATGCATCTGATTATTTCCAGTAGTTCTGGTCACATCCCTAGTAATTCAAGAACACAATTGGGGCCCGATTCCGACCCAAGTTAATTAAGCGCTTGTGAATGGAACGTAATTCCTTTTTATGCACGTTGTGTATTCTGACCTTGAACTTAAGTATTAGACTAGCTTTCTATTCACCGGCTATTCATTTGGGGTGGAGATCGAAAAAGCGGAGGTACACTATCAGTCAAAAGGGTTTTTCTTTATTTTTACTATTTTCTAGAATAATAGTGATTTCAAATCTATGAAATAACACTGATTACATGTGTTAAACAAATCTAAATATATTTTAGATTCTTCAAGTAGCCACCCTTTGCCAAGAGTGTGCAAAGCTGTCATCAAGGCGTTCTCTCAACCAGCTTCATGAGGTAGTCACCTGGAATGCATTTCAGTTTGGTAAAAGACCAAGTCAGTCTTGTGGCAAGAACAGCTCAAATAAGCATTGCGAAACGACAGTCCATTACATGAAGGTCAGTCAACACGAAAAATGTCAACTTTGAACATTTCTTCAAGTGCAGTCGCAAAAACCATCAAGCGCTATGATGAAACTGTCTCTCATGAGGACCGCCACAGGAATGGAAGAACCAGAGTTCTCTGCTGCAGAGGATAAGTTCATTAAAGTTACCAGCTTCACAGAGTTCAAGTAACAGATGCATCTCAACAAACTGTTCAGAGGAGACTGTGTCAATCAGGCCTTCATGGTTGAATTGCTACAAAAGAAACACGAGCATGAGCAATGGACATTAGACCAGTGGAAGTTTGTCCTTTGGTCTGGAGTCCAAATTGGAGATTTTTGGTTCCAACATCCTTGTCTTCTATGAGACACGTGGGTGAACAGATCTCCATGCTCCATACAGTTGGAAATACACATTCGGAGGAGGTGGTGTGGGGGTGCTTTGCTGGTGACGCTGACTTATTTAGAAATCATGGCACGATTAACCAGCATGGCTACCACAGCATTCTGCAGCAACACGCCATCCCATTTGGTTTGTACTTAGTGGGACTATCATTTGTTTTTCAACAGGACAATGACCCAACACACCTCCAGGCTGGGTAAGGGCTATTTTACCAAGATGGAGTGCTGCATTAGATGACCTGGCCTCCACAATCCCCCGACATCAACCAAATTGAGAAGGTTTGGGATGAGTTGGACCGCAGAGTGAAGGAAAAGCAGCCAACAAGTGTTCAGCATTTGTGGGAACTCCTTCAAGACGGTTTGAAAAGCATTCCAGGTGAAGCTGGTTGAGTGTGCAAAGTTGTCATCAAGGCAAAGGGTGGCTATTTGTTGAATTTTAGATATAATGTATTTAGATTTTTTTTTTTTTTTTTTTGGTTACAACATGATTCCATATGTGCCATTTCATAGTTTGTCTTCACTATTATTCTACAATGTACCGGTTCCAAGTAGAAAAAGCATCTACTTCATTTTTTTTCTCTGATTAGAAATTACACCATTCTCCATGCACTGTAATTTACAATTTGATAAGATATAATAAACTGAGTAATCCATTTGGACAAGGGAATTGTAAATATAAATGACACTTGTTTTAGATATAGTGAGTGATCTCCAAAAGTATTGGGACATTGACATTTTTTGTTTGTTTTGGCTCTCCTAATCCAGCATTTTGGATTTGAAATTATATAACGACTGAGGTTAAAGTTCAGACCGTCAATTTTAATTTGAGGGTATTCTCATACATTTTGGGTGAAACTTTTAGAGATGACAGGACTTTTTGCACATGGTCCCCCAATTTTAGGGGACCATTTTAGGGATCCCTAGACTTTTTCCACGTTTTATTACAGCCTGCATTAAAAATGTATTATAGAGATTTTGTCATTGGCTTATACACAATACCCCAATATTGTCACGTAGAGTTGTTTTTCAAGTCATTAAGTATTCAACTCCTTTGTTATGGAAAGCCTAAATAAATTCTGGGGTAAGCATGTCGCTGTTAGTGTTAAACATGAGTTTTGAATGACTACCTTGTCTCTGTAAGGTCCCTCAGTTGAGCAATGAATTTCAAACAGATTCAACCACGAAGACCAATTCCTCACAAAGAAGGGCATATCTCTTTGATTGTGGTGAAGCCTGTACATAATAAAAATTATAAGGCATGAAAGTCATTCATACATCAATGAGGTCGCTCTTGCTGCTGGTGAGTCCCTGATCCACCTCTACGCAGACGACACCATTCTGTATACTTCCGGCCCTTCTTTGGACACTGTGTTAACAACCCTCCAGGCAAGCTTCAATGCCATACAACTCTCCTTCCGTGGCCTCCAATTGCTCTTAAATACAAGTAAAACTAAATGCATGCTCTTCAACCGATCGCTACCTGCACCTACCCGCCTGTCCAACATCACTACTCTGGACGGCTCTGACTTAGAATACGTGGACAACTACAAATACTTAGGTGTCTGGTTAGACTGTAAACTCTCCTTCCAGACCCATATCAAACATCTCCAATCCAAAGTTAAATCTAGAATTGGCTTCCTATTTCGCAACAAAGCATCCTTCACTCATGCTGCCAAACATACCCTTGTAAAACTGACCATCCTACCAATCCTCGACTTTGGCGATGTCATTTACAAAATAGCCTCCAATACCCTACTCAACAAATTGGATGCAGTCTATCACAGTGCAATCCGTTTTATCACCAAAGCCCCATATACTACCCACCATTGCGACCTGTACGCTCTCGTTGGCTGGCCCTCGCTTCATACTCGTCGCCAAACCCACTGGCTCCATGTCATCTACAAGACCCTGCTAGGTAAAGTCCCCCCTTATCTCAGCTCGCTGGTCACCATAGCATCTCCCACCTGTAGCACACGCTCCAGCAGGTATATCTCTCTAGTCACCCCCAAGACCAATTCTTTCTTTGGCCGCCTCTCCTTCCAGTTCTCTGCTGCCAATGACTGGAACGAACTACAAAAATCTCTGAAACTGGAAACACTTATCTCCCTCACTAGCTTTAAGCACCAACTGTCAGAGCAGCTCACAGATTACTGCACCTGTACATAGCCCACCTATAATTTAGCCCAAACAACTACCTCTTTCCCAACTGTATTTAATTTTTATTTATTTATTTATTTTGCTCCTTTGCACCCCATTATTTTTTTTATTTCTACTTTGCACATTCTTCCATTGCAAAACTACCATTCCAGTATTTTACTTGCTATATTGTATTTACTTTGCCATCATGGCCTTTTTTTGCCTTTACCTCCCTTCTCACCTCATTTGCTCACATTGTATATAGACTTGTTTATACTGCATTATTGACTGTATGTTTGTTTTTACTCCATGTGTAACTCTGTGTCGTTTTATCTGTCGAACTGCTTTGCTTTATCTTGGCCAGGTCGCAATTGTAAATGAGAACTTGTTCTCAACTTGCCTACCTGGTTAAATAAAGGTAAAATAAATAAATAAATTCTGTAAAAATGTGGCAATGCGTTATGTTTGAAGCAAGACTAATACAACGCATAGTGGTGGCTGCATCATGTTATGGGTATGCTTGTAATGGTTGAGGAGTGGAGTGCTAAGCACAACCTCCCTGACCCAGTCTGTAAAACTTCCATGTTTCAAGCAGACCACCATAGTCCCTGTGCCCAGGAATGCCAAGGTAACCTGTCTAAATGACTATCGCCCCGAAGCACTCGCATCTGTAGCCATGAAATGCTTTCGAAGGCTGACTCACATCAACACCATCATCCCAGACACCCTGGACCCACTCCAATTAGCATACCGTCACAACAGATGACGCACTCCACACTGCCATTTCCCACCTGGACAAAAGGAACACCTATGTGAGAATGCTGTTCATTGACGTTCAACACCATTGTGCCCTTCAAGCTCATCACTAAACTAAGGACCATGGGATTAAACTCTCTCTGTAACTGGATCCTGGAATAGGCAACATGCAGCAAGTCTGAAACCAACAGGACACTGAATAGCTTATAGCCCCAAGCTATAAGACTGCTAAATAGTTTATCATCTATCCCATTGCCTAGTCACTATTTACAAATCTACCCCTGCACATGGACTCAGTACTAGTATCCTGTCCTGTGCAACCTGGTCCTGGACTTTCTGACAGGCCGCCCCCAGGTGGTGAAGGTAGGAAACATCTCCACCCCATTGATCCTCAACACTGGGGCCCCACAAGGGTGTGTTCTCAGCCCTCTCCTGTACTCCCTGTTTACCCATGACTGTGTGGCCATGCACGCCTCCAACTCAATTGTCAAGTTTGCAGACACTATTGGTAGGCTTGACTACCAACAACGACGAGACTGCCAACAGGGAGGAGGTGAGGGCCCTCGGAATGTGGTGTCAGGAAAATAAATAACCTCTCACTCAACGTCAACAAAGGAGATGAACGTGGACTTCAGGCAACAGCAGAGGGAGCACCCCCTATCCACATCGACAGGATAGTAGTGGAGAAGGTGGAACGTTTAAGTTCCTCGGCGTACACATCACAGACAAACTGAAATGGTCCACCCACACAGACAGCGTGGTGAAGGCACAACAGCGCCTCTTCAACCTCGTCACCTACAACACTCAAACTTTTACAGATGTACAATCGAGAGCATCCTGTCGGGCTGTATCACTGCCTGGTATGGCAACTGCTCCGCCCACAACCTTAAGGCTCTCCTGAGGGTAGTGAGGTCTGCACAACGCACAGGGGGCAAACTACCTGCCCTCCAGGACACCTCCACCACCTGATGTCACAGGAAGGCCAAAAAGATCATCAAGGACAACAAACACCCGAGCCACTGTCTGTTCACCCCACTATCATCCAGAAGGCGAGGTCAGTACAGGTGCATCAAAGCTGGGAGCGAGACTGAAAAACAGCTTCTATCTCAAGGCCATCAGACTGTTAAACAGCCACCACTAACATTGAGTGGCTGCTACCAACATACAGACTCAAATCTCTGGCCAATTTAATACATTTAATAAAGGTATCACTAGTCACTTTAAATAACGCCACTTTAATAATGTCTACATATCCTACATTACTCATCTCATATGTATATACTGTATTCTATACCATCTTGCCTATGCCGCACGGCCATCGCTCACCATATTTATATGTACATATTCTTATTCTTTACATTTGTGTGTATAAGTCAGTCATTGTGAATTTGTTAGATATTACTGCACTGTCGGAACTAGAAGCATTTCGCTACACTCGCATTAACATCTGCTAACCATGTGTATGTAACCAATAAAATTTGATTTGATTCATTCCTTGTGTTATTATTTTTCTATTTACTCCTTGGACTCTTATTTTCTCTCTGCATTGTTGGGAAGGGCCCGTAAGTAAATGTTTGACCGTTAGTCACGGCCATGTGGTTGTTGCTGTGGATCATTAGTAACAGTAAAAAAAGACATGTAGGCTAATTCAATCGTTATGGAACGATCATAACAGTTGGAACCCAACGAATGGCACAATACTTGGCTGTGTCATCACAGTATTGCCGGAACTGACCAGGATATAGCCTACTATTGTACACTAATCTTCCAACATTATCTTGTGTTAAAGAACTGAATGTGGCAATTTTCTGAATGACTCAAACCACAGTTCTTTCTTTCGTGCGTAAAGGCTCTCCAAACCTGTTTTTTATGATTCATAAACACTTTCCGAACCCTAAATAATCTACAAGATCTGAGTATTCTTAAATCGACCAATTGGTGCTGAAACTGAGACAAATATTCATATATTTAGATGGTTTTATTTCAATGATCCCTAACATTCTGTTCTCTCAATATATTCTATTGAGTCTTTCGACAAAATTCAAACTGAAAGGCACACCGTATTTAAAGGGATGGCTAATGTATTGAAAACCCTATTGAATGAAAACCAGGAAGTGGGATGGTAATTCAGCAGTTTAATTTATTCAGTGCGTGCAAGGGAACCACACCTGCAAAGCCCGGTAGGCACTTTCATAAGGTAAGTCTGAATACCAACTATTGAGAAGTGCGTAGGAAAGGCATGCGTGAGAAATGCGCAATTTTTTAAAGTTGGAATCGGGCCCTTCTCCAAATTACTCAGTAGCTGCAAGAAACTGGACAGCTACTTTTCATCCCTGCTGATTTTCTAATTTGGACTGTAAGGAGATCCTGACGTTAATAGAGACACCATGATAGTACTACAATGTAATGCTGCAAGACACAGTCTAAAGTCATGGATGGTTGAAATGACTTCACAACCAGAGAATATAGATCACTATCACTATAATCTAGATCACTATTCTAAGACTAAAATATGGAGCAAACTAAAAACAAAGATGTTCCATTAGTTGTTTGGCTGAATAATAAATATAATAAAGGCAATCAGATACAGCGCATTTGGAAATATTCCGACCCCTTTTTCCACATTACATTTCCAGTCTCATTACAAACGGTCTGAATACTTATGTAAATAAGGTATATATTTTTATTTATACAATTGAAAACATTTCTAAAAAATGTTTTTGCTTTGTCGTTATGGGGTGTTGTGTGTAGGTCGATGAGGAAATTGTTTTATTTAATCCATTTTAGAATAAGGCTGTAACGTTTGTTCCATTACAGCCTTATTTTAAAATGGATCAACATAATAAATAAAAAAATCCATCAATCTACACCCAACACCCCGTAACGACAAAGCAAAAACAGGTATTTTTGCAAATTGTGGAGAAAGTCAAGGGGTCTGAATACTTTCCGAATGCACTATATAATAGTATTTAACTAAATGTATACACAGTATATACTGTACGTCAGTTAGTACATTTTGTGAAAATGTAAACGTATAATAGCTATGCATGACCCAAAACATCCCCTCTACCACCACCACTGTACCTCATATCCTGTCAACAATATAATTCAGAAGGACATCTGGAGAGACTGTGCCCCTCTGTGAGAATGTGGTTGTGTCTTCCTGTGCACCTCATCCATATTCAATGCAGAGGCAGCCCACTGAGATATTAGCATGAGGAGTGCGTGAGCTGGGTACAGCCCCAGCTTAATTATGTGACATCAATGCCAACCTAAGGACACGTCCCTGGAAGGAGGAAAGACCCCACCGGGAGATGGACAGTCCGACACGCCGTTGGAACCTAAAGAAAAGACAGTGACGGTGTGGTATTACGACCGCAATAAGTGGGGAAGAGAGTGATGGGAAATCTGTTTGCATGGAAGAGCTGAGGCAGACCGCTCCGTTCAGGAATGGTCAAAACTCCTTCCAAAGGTTGGGATGGGATAAGGATGGGTGGAATGGAAAAGTGGTAGGAAATTGGCAACTTCTAGTCATCAGCATTTGTTAAAAACAGGACGGGAACTCATGTAACACAAACGCATCTCTGCCATGATCACGGTTGTATTCCACCAACACTGCAATGGACTCCTCCTGATTCCATCTGATGCCATCTGCATTCTTCTACCATTGCATTCTGATGCTGCATGACAAATAAAGGCGATTGGACCAAAATGGACCATGTACGTGTCAACACAACTGGTACAAAATACAGGTGGCAAATCATATCATACTGTGCATTTGCAAAAAATCGAAATGCTCTACCTCGAACACTATAAAAATCGTTATTTTTCCCGCCCCACCCACGTAGTTCAAAGTGGAAACCACTTTGGCACCTTGATCCACATGAGTGTGTCCTTTGTCCATGTCATTAAGAGTCAGTATCTCAGGTCCCAATAGAGAGTGGCATCACTCCCTCAATACGCTGTTCCGTCATTATCCTTCCCCTGGCCTAGTCCCTCATTTAGGGGGATAGAGGCACTCTGTTAGAGCAGTCTGGTTCTTGTGCCAGTGAGATTTCCACAGAGTATTGTGGTAGATCCAGCCTTCTCCCTACAAGGCAAGAACAAAGACACAAAAACCAGATGAGCATCCGTGGTTAAATTGAGCTGGATTCACCTGGAGCCGGGCTCCTGCACCTTGGGACAAAGCACCCTTAGTGGAGGTACCAACAACCAGATGTATCCGGTTTTCAGGGATAGAGCTCATTCAACCCTGCTCCATTTTCCGCTGAAAACCGGATGTGGGACCTCCGCTCAGGCGTTATCTTTCAGGTTAGGTCAAAGAGCCGAGCTCCAGCACTTCATGGGTCCAGAGAGACAAGCAGGGTAAAAAGTCAGATAAAAGGTATGATCAACCAAAGTAAGGGATACGATTGAACATATAGTTTTATATTTAACCCCGGCTCAACCTCCTCCTGGAACGGTACCTTTTTGCTGAAATATGTGGGTGTCCAGGGCGAGTTATCCGCAGCTCTTTGCGTTTCCTCCCTTCTCTGGCGCTCCTCTAGACGATGCTTGTGTTCCGTGGCCTCGTCCATGTTCCCCTCCTTCAGTGACTTGGTGACATGCTGCCATAACCGCCTACACAGACACATAAACAAAATGTATATAATTGGGAATCACGAGCCCAAGATGAGTGGACAGAGCATGACATTCCATTCCAAGACCTACAGATTCTGTAATTGACAGTGCCCCCTTTCAACCAATCACAGAACAAACTGCTCTTCCCTATCATCCTGTTACAACTCTAAATGCGCTGCTAGTTGTCAGCAGACCCTTTTTATGGCTTTTTAAGGTCATCAGAAGCAAAAGGACAACTAAACCCATTTCTTCACTGTATTAAAACTGTTGGACTCTTGACATGTTGATATAACCTGGAAATATATATACTGAACAAAAATATAAACACAACATGGAACAATTTCAAATATTTTACTGAGTTACAGTTCATATAAGGAAATCAGTTAATTGAAATAAATTCGTTAGGCCCTAATCGATGGATTTCACATGACTGGGAATACAGATAGATATGCATCTGTTGGTTACAGATGCCTTAAAAGGAAGGGGTGTGGATCCCAAACATGCTCAATGTGTGAGATGTCTGGTGAATATGCAGGCCATGGAAGAACTGGGACATTTTCAGCTTCCAGGACTTGTGTACAAAAGATCCTTGGTACTACATGGGGCCATGCATTATCATGCTGAAACATGAGGTGATGGTGGCAGATTATTAGCACAACAATGGGCCTCAAGAACTTGTCATGGTATCTCTGTGCATTCAAATTGCAATCAATAAAATGCAATTATGTTCATTGTCCATAGTTTATGCCTGCTTGCCCATACCATAATTCCACAGCCACCATGGGCCACTCTGTTCACTGCGTTGACATCAGCAAACTGCTCGCCCACACAATGCCATACACGTGGTCTGCGGTTGTGAAGCCGGTTAGAAGTACCGTCAAATTCTCTAAAACGACTTTGGAGGCAGCTTATCATAGAGAAATTAACATTCAATTCTCAGGTAACAGCTCTGGTGGACATTCCTGCAGTCTGCAGTACAATTGCACGCTCTGTGGCACTGCAGATTTTAGAGTAGTGCACCTGTGTAATGATCATGCTGTTTAATCAACTTTTTGATATGCCACACCTGTCAGGAGGATGGATTATCTTGGCAAAGGAGAAATGTTCACTAACCGGTACGTAAACAAATTTGAGAACAACATTTGAGAGAAATGAGCTTTTTGTGCGTATGGAACATATCTGGGATGTTTTTATCCCAGCTCATGAAACATGAGACCAACACTTTACATGTTGCGTTTATATTTTTGTTCAGTGTACATTGTGATACTTTTCCTCATGTTATTAAAAGGTATAATGTGGATTTTATAACATAAAATGTCTGGACTTTATCATGGTCAAATTTGGACTCCACAGACTACGTATTTCATCTTAGCGATTGTTTTTCTTTATCAAAACTCCTTTAAAAATTCTGTGAACACTTATGAGGAAATCTCAGGTTCATCTCATATGAGCAGTAAATGTGTTTTGTTCCCCGGATCAACTGGGCGGTCCCAATGACATTGTCTGTCCGTTAGAGCCCACCTTCTCAAAGAACCCCTATAAATTAGAGGTCTTACTAAACAGAAATCAGATCAGGTGCGAAGACACATCATTGGAAAATATGATCCCATCTTCTTGGAAACCACACGCAGATCAAGGAAGCCTTATCCAACTCAGACAGAACAATCCCCTAACAGGAACTCTGCTGAAACTGAAAAATGGTTCACTCATTACGAACCACAGTCTTCAACGCGCTCAAAAGGGGAACTAAACCAAAATGATATTGCACCAGAGTGCCTTAAAACACTATCCATTTGGACTGAACAAACTGAGAGCTGAACTGAGAGAGACAGGGAGCCTATGCTTGAGCTCCGAAGAGGGCCTTCTTCGACCGAAAGCGCCAAACACCAGGACCCCTGACCGACCGTTTTTCCCTGTGTACCGCTCTATCACAACAGAAACTCAATTGAACCAGATGACAATCACATTCAAGTAAATACCTCATTGCATTGACGCTGTGTCTGTGTAAAAGTGGTGGCAGTAACTGATTATTGTAAGACTGACAGCCTAGCCAAGCCCACTGGCGACTCCTGGTGGAGGAACCTATAATTTCACAGTTGTGAGGTTCTCATTATTTCCCTCTCAGTTGATAAGACCATCTCGCCCTCAAAAGTCTGGTGAATGTATGTACTGTAGTATTTTCTGAGTTCAAGTGCGGAAGTTCATGTATACTGACCTGTGGAGATTCTCACCTCGATAACTGTGTTTTAATTCCGGTAGCCTATAACCCTGTTAACTACCTCATTTTTCAGCTTTAGTCTAGTAAATAAAGACGACTTTCAGAAGGAGAATATAGAATATAGTATATAGTAGAATATAGAATATAGAATATAGTAGAATATAGAATATAGTATATAGTAGAATATAGAATATAGTATATAGTAGAATATAGTAACTGACGTTTTAAGACTATAGGTGATATAGGATTGGTGCAACGGTTAAGGGTAACTACTGACATAGTTGATTAAAAGGGACATCTCTATGTAAAAACCCTTAACGGTGCTCCAAAATGAAGTACTAAACATTCGGTCAATTCATTATTCCAGTAATTAGTCAATAAATGATCTTGAATATCCACAGCCAGCAAAAAAACACACATTAGGTAACACGATGGCTACTATAACGGCTACTGTGCAGTATACACCATAGCAAAAACATTTAAAAACTTTCTGAAACGGAAAACAAAAATGTATATTTCTTATTGGACAAGTCCGGATAGTCCCTCTTCGTTTCAGTCCTGTTTACTTCTGTTTGGTGCCTAATGAACACGACCCTGGTCCACTAAGAAGGGACCGTAAAATACAGCATTTTGGACCCAGGAGCATCTTACCTGGACTCATTCCGTCCCTGCTTTTCCACAGGCCGGAGCTTCTTCTTGATGATTGGCAGTTTGGTTGTGTCAATCACTTTGGTCTCCCCACTACTATAGGTGAACTCCAGGGTTCCGTTCCACTCCCCCTGGGCCTTGCACACAATAGTGTTGGTCGGATTGTGTTTGATCTCTGCAGTCACCCTGAGAGGAACATAGCAAGCAATGTTCAGAAAATTCCTTTTGTGGCAGCCCATCTCGTTGCTCAACATTACTCTTATGATATATTGTGCTGCCATAGTAATATTGAATTACAGTGAGGTCAAACAGTATTTGGACAGTGCCATGTTTATTTATTTATTTAAATAAGAATAGAATGTTTGAAATGTATGTAACATTCTCACTCATCATGATTCACAATTCACTCATGATTATCCGTAATCATGGTAGCATCCACATTCATGTAGAAGTGTCGAGAAAAACATATTATATTCTTATTTACAATAAGAGTGGCTCCAAAATTAGACAATGCATTATACACCATTCATTTCTCGTCTGCTCAAAATAATCTGAAACGCAACCCAAAACAAACTGCAAAACGCATCCAACAAGTTTATAGTCAGAAGCTTGATGTGGTCATTTGCATGTTAGAAATATTGGACCAAATAACTTCACTTTTGACTACTTTAACACACATATAAGTGAATTTGTCCAAATACTTTTAGTACCCTAAAATAGGGGGGGCCTATGTACAAAAAGTGTTGTCATTTATTAATGGTTTAACCCTAAAAGCACCAACAGGTGATTGGAACTGATGGCAAAATGACACTTTCTGTTAAACAGTAACACTTCTTATTTTATTAATCTTTCATAACACAAGTAAATGGTTTCAATTGAATCCCCCAAAATAAGCATATCATTTAACACTTTCACACATGTAGTCAAATCTGACATTTAAAAATAGACAGGTTTTTTGTTTGCGTTTTCATGTTTTGAACAGTTATTTTGATCCATTTCATCCATAGCAACTTGCCATGAACATGTCTTTGTTATCCATTCAAAGTGTTGTGTTCCTGTGATACTCAGGAGGTTGGGAAATTGGTGATTGAGCTAATCTGACATAACGGTACAACCTTAAACAGCCACTGATATATTAGCGATATGGACACTGGTGCTGTCAGACTTTTAGCTCTAACTTTGGGATGCTATGGGCTATCAACTCAGTTCCAAATGCACCCGAAAGATGAGACTCAACTTGGTATAGAGACATCGACTGGAATTTAAATATGTATTTACATTTGAGTCCTCTTCGTTATACTAGTGGGTGCCACGTCCAAATCGACAATTTCCCAAATCTGGGGTGGCTCAATAACTATATATTTTCAAGGTACATACATCTACCTATATTCCAAATGTGGTGCTTTAATCACAAACTTGTTTTTATTTTATATATTAAGTCTATATTTTCAGGGACCATGATTATACAAAAGAGAGATTTATTTTTCGTTTTACACAGATATCAACCTTAAATGGTGTTTTTATGTCGGTAACTAGTTGCTTGACAAAAAATGTCAAGGATAAATAAAAAAAGAGCATTCAAATAATCTCTCTTACACAGAGAAAGAGACAGACAGAGAGACAGAGAGAGAGAGAGAGACAGAGAGACAGAGAGACAGAGAGAGACAGAGAGACAGACAGAGAGACAGACAGAGAGACAGACAGAGAGAGAGACAGACAGAGAGAGAGACAGACAGAGAGAGAGACAGACAGAGAGAGACAGAGACAGAGAGACAGACAGAGACAGACAGAGAGAGACAGAGAGAGAGACAGAGAGAGAGACAGAGAGAGAGACAGAGAGAGAGACAGAGAGACAGACAGAGAGAGAGACAGAGAGACAGACAGAGAGAGAGACAGAGAGAGAGACAGAGACAGAGACAGAGACAGAGACAGACAGAGAGACAGAGAGACAGAGAGACAGAGAGACAGAGAGAGAGACCCACCTGTGTACCTTCCCTCCATAGAAAGGCTTGGTATGGAATGTGACTGTGGCTGAGTAGCCGCTCTTGGCACAGTTGATGGTGACTTTGCCACCCAGCTCCACCCATGGCACGGTGAGGATGGAGCGGGCGTAGGCACAGGGCAGCGTGAAGACGTACTCCTCGTCATGCTCCAGAAGGCATAAGGTCCCTTTGGGAGCAGAGAGGGAAAGATCAGGGTCAGGTCAGATAAAGGTCAGCATCTTACTGGTGCTGGTCTCATCCCAGGCTGTTTCCGCTCTCTTGGAACCTCTTGCAACCATTTGTACATGGTTGGTTAAGTTAAGACAATGAGTGACAACTGACAAGGAGTTGATATGATAGCGCAAACAGATTGCTTATTACTCAATCTGCATTTGGATCTAACCCAGAAACTTACCCTTGCACCGTGTTGCTCCTTGTCTATAATGTACAATAAGATGTTGGGAGTCAGTAATTCAATCAAACGATTTAGTTTGGTATGTGGCTCTTACTGATTTTCCTTTCAAATCAAATCAAATGTATTTATATAGCCCTTCGTACATCAGCTGATATCTCAAAGTGCTGTACAGAAACCCAGCCTAAAACCCCAAACAGCAAGCAATGCAGGTGTAGAAGCACGGTGGCTAGGAAAAACTCCCTAGAAAGGCCAAAACCTAGGAAGAAACCTAGAGAGGAACCAGGCTATGTGGGGTGGCCAGTCCTCTTCTGGCTGTGCCGGGTGGAGATTATAACAGAACATAATTTCAATTGGTTCTGTTCCTAATAGCCCGTCACTAATCTAGATGACCCTTTAATAAAAATGTACATGCCGTAGAACACTGCAGAAGCTTTTGCAGAGACCACTAGGGAAAATAAATGGCCACATCCTCTGCAAAATACAGTATTTCCATACCATAAATATATACATTCAGCCTCACTAACAACCCCCCCCCCCCCCGTTACTCAGGAAGAACAGAGGACGCCCACTGTGCACGACCCCAGATCGCCCCATGCATTGATTTCTCTCCCTTTGTGATGTTCACAGTACCATCTTTTGGGATACGTGGACTGGATTCCCCATAAGGGAGGACATTAAAAGTTAATGCACAACATCTCTTCACCTACACAGCCTGTTGGGTCATAAGGTCATGGGACATATAGTACAAATGAGCATTCCAACCAGCCCCTGCTCTGTGGGTTGCCCATCTATTGCTTTCTTGTCTTACTCATAAAACCAATTATCTTCCACTGCAAAAACACCTATGGGGGTTATCACTTAACCCAAGAGCAAACCATAGGAAAGCATAGAAAATGGCTTAAGCATCTAGTCAATGCTATCGCCCTCTACTGTTAACTATTAGCTTTCGTATAAGCAGTGCAATCTCCTTGAATGAAATCGGTTTGAGTTTGCAACCGTAATTACCACAGAACACCTGATTAAATGAATGTCATGCCTGTGGTCGTACATGTATTATTGCTAACTACTATAATTGAGTCAGTAGAGAAATCATGTGGAAGTTCATCCCATGACTGCCTGGCATATACTCTTTTGGCTATATTACAAGTGGGGAAAAAATGTATTTCGCAATCGATCCTTCTCCCCGACCCTCTGGTCTTACCCTGTCCACCTCTTCATACTGTGTATGCAATGTACTGTACTGTCCAATGTCACTGAATTAATACTGTCTTTGGTTGAGAGCATAATAAGGCACAAAAAAATCGAGCATTTACAAACCTCACATTGACCCACCGTGCTGTCTATGACAACCCACAGCCACTGCAAATCACAGCAGGACAAGATTGTATCTGATACATGCTTACTGTACTCTCTTCTACACCAAATATCATGTTACTCAGCACCAAGCAACGCAGCACTAAATATCAGCCGCTCAAAAAAGGTTTATCTTTTCATTAGAGGCGCATTACTCATCCAGATTCCAAACCACACAGGCCTCGAAATGTGAGAGGGTCACCGTCGTGCTTCGAAAGCAATCCCACGGTGAACGCACAAATCCTGTGGTATGATTCACCAGTTATTAAAAAAAGGTACATCAAACATTTTCCTGGCATGGACAAAATAACGAACGAAGTTCAGGAATTTTTGTGGGAATTCAGGTAATCAATTTATTGTAAAATGTCAAAATGTTTTCTTAGAATGCACTCATATATACATTTTCTAATGGTATCAAGGTTTTTAAAAATATCTTTCGTGTAAAAATAATGAAAATTATAAGTGCCTAATTTGCATAAATACATTGGGAGTATTTGCATATATGAAACATTAACATAAAGTGGTGGAACAGGACTTCAACCACCAAAAACTTGCTCTGCCTAGGCACCTCAAACTCAACTCTTGGACTTCAAAGCCTGTTCCGCTCTGTTTTTTCATGGTTGCCCTCTAATCAGGGACTGATTTAGACCTGGGACACCAGATTGGTGCAATTAATTATCAGGTAGAACAGAAAACCAGCAGGCTCCGGACCTTGTCGGGTAAGAGTTGAATACCCCTGGCCTAGGTCTACCTGCACTCACCTGCGCCGTCTAGACAGCCTCATTAATTACTGTTGTTGTCATGTTCTGTTGCATAATTCAACAAGTGTGTGTCACAGCAGCCTTCGCTTTGGCTCCCCCTCCTGGCCAACTCAGGCATTCGGCGTTGCCGTCATTTTAGCTGACGCCGAACCTACTCCTGGTAAACGCCCTTCACTCATCAACCCTGGACTTGTCTCATCATCATCATTACACACACCTGGTTCCAATCCCCACTCTATCACTATAGTGCCATTTGTCTTTGTCGGTCATTGCAAATGTTACTTGTTTTCCTGAGAGAAATCTCTCTTACTATTTCCTGAGTACTTTATATTTTGCACTTTGGGTTCGCCCTGTGCCTTTTTGTTTATGAAGATATATTTTGAGCACAACTGTGCTTGGGTTTCATCCCGCTTTGATCTATGGTGCTTAAATATATTCAGTAGTTCTATACCTGTGACTGCCTCCTGCCTACTCCTCTCTACACCAGTGACAGTGTGCCAATAGCAAGATAGAGGATTGGATTGGCTCTAGATTACATCCTCTCTATACATACTTTACAATGTTTGCGAAATCAGAAATAATATCACTATAATCAGAGTGTTCATTTTAGGAAGTTTTAATTTCAGTGCAGCGAATTTGTAAACATTTAAAATGTATTAAAATGATTACTTTTTTCAATTCCACAACACCCATCAAAAATAAAGCTGTCTGTCTTCTCTTGTGATGTGTCGAGAAGATGCGTTAAGTGACCCTGTGCATCTTTCTTTTGGTGTTTTTCAGAGTCAGGAGAAAGGCCTCTTTAATGTCCTACATTTTCAGAACTGTGACCTACCGTCTGTAAGCTGTTAGTGTCTTAACGGCCGTTCCACAGGTGCATGTTCATTAATTGTTTACGGTTCAATGAACAAGCATGGGAAACAGTGTTTAAACCCTTTACAATGAAGATCTGTGAAGTTATTTGGATTTTTACGAATTATCTTCGAAAGACAGGGTCCTGAAAAAGGGACGTTTCTTTTTTTGCTGAGTTTATGATTTGAACTCAATCATGTACGTACTTATGGTGTCAGCATTTAACTTCTTATGGCTGGGGGGCAGTATTGAGTAGCTTGAATGAATAAGGTGCCCAGAGTAAACTGCCTGCTACTCAGGCCCAGAAGCTAAGATATGCATATTAGATTTTGGATAGAAAACACTCTAAAGTTTCTAAAACTGTTTGCATGATGTCTGTGAGTTTAATTAAGGCTAGGGCAGAATACTGCCCCCGTTGGTGAAATGCGTGCCCATAGTAAACAGAAAAGAAATCTGTTAAAAATTGCTAATATATGCATATAATAAATATTATTGAATAGAAAACACTCTAAAGCTTCTAAAACCGTTTAAATTATGTCTGTAAGTAAAGCAGAACTCTCAGGGCACTCATTCTCCCAAACTCTCTCTTGTCATCCAAAAAGTTGGCCCAACTTTGACGTCATCGCCCCCACCCTTCCCAAGCACCTACGGTCCTGGGAACACTTCCTATGCCTTCAGCGCGGTGTCCGCTTTCAATGGGGCTTCTCATTGTGTGAATCGCGCGTTCACAAGATTAATGACGGGCGAATCCTTTCGGTCGCGCGAGAATACAGGTTACTCTCACGAGCAATCTGCGCCTGTGCTGTCTTTCTTTCAAGATTGATTAAACGATGCGTGTGTTTCTCTTTGTCCTGAGAATTGCGGTGAAGCTATATAGCATGCTAACGCTGTGTTCTGAACCAAGTTTGACAAGTTTAGTCGACATATAATATGTAATTTCGACGTTTTGGTGCGAACTAACTTTACTTTTTGGCTGCATTTCAACCGAAATATGTCGTGTTTGATAACCGAAAGACACAGACTTCAAAACTAAAGCTGTTTTTGGTAAGTATAAACCCTTCCAGGTCTTCTGATGGAAGAACAGCAAAGGTAAGGGAACATTTATGTGTTAAATTTGGGTTTCTGTGGAGGAGCCAAAATGCTAATTCCTGAGCGCCGACTCACATTATAGCCTAGTGAACGAAATCTGTAAAGTTAAAAATAAATGTAACACAGCTGTTTTATTAAGAAGAAGTGTATCTTTCTAAGTATATGTAGAACATGTATTTTTAGTCAACGTTTATGATGTGTATTTCTGTTATCTGGCAGAGTTACCATAATTTCTCCAGGCATTGTTGTAGCATTTTTTAGCCATGACCTTCTATGTAAACCGTGATTTATGGATATAATTAGCATATTATTGAAAAAAACATAAATGTACTGTATAACATGTCCTATTCCTGTCATCTGATGAAGACTTTCAAAAGGTTAGTGAATTATTTTACTTTTAATCCTGCTTTTGTGATTGCATCTATTGTTCTACAAAATGGCTATGTAAATTAGCCTATCTTTGGTGGTGGTTTGACATAAATATGTGCTATGTTTTCGCCGTAAAACATTTTAGAAATCTGACTTGGTGGCTAGATGAACAAGGTGTTTATCTTTCATTTGAGCTATTGGACTTGTTAATGTGTGGAGGTTAAATATTTCTAAGAATATTTTTTGCGTTCTGTGTGCTACTGTGTCAGTTGAGCAGTGGGGGGAGGTGCCCTAGCGGGACGTGTGGTGCCAAGTAGATAACAGAACTCATATGGCAGGCAAAAACCTGAGAAAAAATCCAACCACGAAGTGGGAAATCTGAGGTTTGTAGGTTAAGTCTTTGTCTATCCAATATACAGTGTAAAATTTGGTCCGATTGCACTTCCTACGGCTTCCACTAGATGTCAACAGTCTTTAGAACCTTGTTTCAGGCTTCTACTGTGAAGGGGGAGCGAATAAGAGCTGTTTGACTAAGAAGTCTGGCAGAATGCCATGAGCTAAGTCATGTGCGCGGCCGTGAGAGCAAGCTCTGTTCCTTTTTATTTCTAAAGACAAAGGAATTGTCCGGTTGAAACATTATTGAAGATGTTAAAAACATCCTAAAGATTGATTCTATCCATCATTTGACATGTTTCTACGAACTGTAATATAACTTTTTTGACTTTGTCTGGACTAAGTGCCTGCACCTCATGAATCTGGATTTGTGAACTAAACGCGCTAACAAAAAGGAGGTATTTGGACATAAATTATGGACTTTCTCAAACAAAACAAACATTCATTGTGGAACTGGGATTCCTGGGAGTGCATTCCGATGAAGATCATCAAAGGTAAGTTAATATTTCTAATGCTATTTATGACATCTGTTGACTCCACAACCTGGCAGTTATCTGTATGGCTTGTTTTGGTGCCTGAGCGCTGGACTCAGATTATTGCATGGTGTGCTTTTCCCATAAAGCTTTTTTGAAATCTGATACAGCGGTTGCAATAAGGAGAAGTATATATTTAATTCCATGTAAAACACTTGTATTTTCATCAACATTTATGATGAGTATTTCTGTAAATTGATGTGGCTCTCTGCAAAATGTTTTGCAGAGAGCCAGATGTTTTGGAAGCAAAACATTACTGAACATAATGCGCCAATTTAAACTGAGATTTTTGGATATAAATATGAACTTTATTGAACAAAACATACATGTATTGTGTAACATGAAGTCCCATGAGTGTCTGATGAAGATCAAAGGTTAGTGATTCATTTTATCTCTATTTCTGCTTTTTATGACTCCTCTCTTTGGCTGGAAAATTGGCTGTGTTTTTCTGTGACTAGGCACTGACCCTAACATAATCGCATGGAATGCTTTCGTCGTAAAGCCTTTTTGAAATTGGACACTGTGGTGGGATTAACAACAAGTTTATCTTTAAAATGGTGTATAATACTTGTATGTTTGAGGAATTTTAATTATGAGATTTCTGTTGTTTGAATTTGGCGCCCTGCACTTTCACTGGCTGTTGTCAAATCAATCCCTTTAACGGGATTTCAGCCGTAAGAAGTTAACTGAGCCTCAACAAACCCAAAGCACATCAATTCACTCACCTTCCCCTATCATGGACACACCAATGGACATGCCCATGAACTTGCTTCTTGTCCACACATGGGTGTTGACACACATACTCCTCTCTGGGCACTCGCAGTAGAATCCTGAGACGGGCGGGTGGTGTGACACCTGCTCAGCCACGAAGCGAACCCGGTAACACTCAGTCCCCGATGGATCGTCCTGTTGTTGGGTGTTGTTGGGGCCCCTGGAGGCAGCTTCCCTGGGGCCCTGAGACCTGAGGGGCCTCACTCTGTCCCGAGGCACCTCCCAGGAACAGTGGAATGTCTCGCCCAGTGCCGGGTTGTAGGGCTTCTTGGCCACAGCTCCTTTGCGTCCCTCGTGGAAGGCGGTAAGGTAGTACTCGACGAAGCGTACGATGCGGTCCTCCGCCGTGGCTCCAGCCGTGATGGACAGGAACATGTCCGGGTGGGCCATGAAGTTAGCGTACATCTCCAGCAGGGAGCGCTTCTCCAGGATGAACGTGGGCAGCACCACCTGGTAAACAAGGCCGTTAAACTACATGAGGGAGACACTTCACTAGATTGCTGGTAGGGAACAGCAATAAAGAGGCGGACTAGTCATAACTTAAACTAAAAGCTTTTTTTTTGTGTCATTCCATTGCCGTTTTGATGCTATTGATGAATTTACACAACTGAGCAGGCTAGTGAAATGTACATACCAGTACATAAACAAGGCATTCCTATTCAGTGAACCGGTAAACATTGCATTGGCCATAGCAGCTCTAACATTCCAAGGGAAAACTACAGTGCCTTGCAAAAGTATTCATCACCCTTGGCATTTTTCCTATTTTGTTGCATTACATCCTGTAATTTAAATGGATTTTTATTTGGATTTCATGTAATGGACATACACAAAATAGTCCAAATTGGTGAAGTAAAAAGAAAAAAAACTTGTTTTAAAAAATAAATAAATATTTGTTTTAAATACAATATGCATATATATTTTTTTACCTTTATTTAACCAGGCAAGTCAGTTAAGAACACATTCTTATTTTCAATGACGGCCTGGGAACAGTGGGTTAACTGCCTGTTCAGGGGCAGAATGACAGATTTGTACCTTGTCAGCTCGGGGGTTTGAACTCGCAACCTTCCGGTTACTAGTCCAACGCTCTAACCACTAGGCTACGCTGCCGCCCCAAATGTATTCACCCCTTTGCTATGAAGCCCCTAAATAAGATCTGGTGCAACAAAATTACCTTCAGAAGTCACATAATTAGCTCAATAAAGTCCAGCTGTGTGCAATCTAAATGTCACATGATCTGTCACATGATCACAGTATATATACACCTGTTCTGAAAGGCCCCAAAGACTGCAACAAGCAAGGGGCACCATGAACACCAAGGAGCTCTCTCCAAACAGGTCAGGGATAAAGTTGTGGAGAAGTACAGATCAGGGTTGGGTTATAAAAAAATATACAAAACTTTGAACATCCCACGGAGCACCATTAAATCCATTAATTTAAAAAATGAAATAATATGGCACCACAACAAACCTGCAAAGAGAGGGCCGCCCACCAAAACTCACGGATCAGGCAAGGAGGGCATTAATCAGAGAGGCAACAAAGAGACCAAAGATGACACTGAAGGAGCTGCAAAGCTCCACAGCGTAGATTGGGGTATCTGTCCATAGGACCACTTTAAGCTGTACACTCCACAGAGCAGGGCTTTACGGAAGAATGGCAAGAAAAAGCCATTGCTTAAATTAAAGAAAACAATAAGCAAACATGTTTGGTGTTCGCGAAAAGGCATGTGGGAGACTCCAAACATAATTGAGCTTTTTGGCCACCAAGGAAAATGCTGTCTGGTGCAAACCCAACACCTCCCATCACCCCGAGAATATCATCCACACAATGAAGCATGGTGGCGGCAGCATCATGCTGTGGGGATGTTTTTCCATCGGCAGGGACTGGGAACCTGGTCAGAATTGAAGGTATGATGGATGGTGCTAAATACAGGGAAATTCTTGAGGGAAACCTGTTTCAGTCTTCAATAGATTTGAGACTGGGACTGAGGTTCACCTTCCAGCAGGACAATGACCCTACGCATACTTCTAAAGCAACTCTCGAGTAGTTTAAGGGGAAACATTTACATGTCTTGGAATGGCCTAGTCAAAGCCCAGACCTCAATCCAATTGAGAATCTGTGGTATGACTTAAAGATTGCTTTAAACCAGCGGTACCCATCCAACTTGAAGGAGCTGGAGCAGTTTTGCTCCAGCTCCCTCCAGTGGCTAGATTTGCTAAGCTTATAGAGGCATACCCCAAGAGACTTGCAGCTATAATTGCTTCAAAAGGTGGCTTTACAAAGTATTAACTTTGGGGGGGTGAATAGTTATGCACGCTCAAGTTAGTTTTTTTGTCTTATTTCTTGTTTGTTTCACCCCAAAAATTATTTTGCATCTTCAAAGTGGTAGGCATGTTGTGTAAATCAAATGATGCAAACCACCCAAAAATCTATTTTAATTCCAGGTTGTAAGGCAACAAAATAGGAAAAATGTCAAGGGGGTGAAAACTTTCGCAAGCCACTGTACGAAGAGAGCAGAGAGTGTTGGCTGTCTTAAAAATAAATCATGACATTCCTACATAAATCTCTTCCGTGAACCAGTAAGTGTTGTGTTGGCCATACCAGCTCTAACATTCCAAGGAAAAGACATGAAGAGAGCGTCAGCTGTCTTACCCGGGTGAGGTCCATGCCCAGTTTGAGCTGGGAGAGGAGATGCAGGATGATGCTCCGCTGGTCGTCCAACACTCCCAGGTCCTCCTCGTCATTGTCCTCCATGTCAGTCACCTCCTCACTGGGGCTGACGGCCTCCAACCCCGCTGGGTGCTGCTGAAACAACAAAGCCAACAACAGAGACACAAGACTTAGAGTGATCTGACATACAGTACCAGTCAAAGGTTTGGACACACCTCCTCATTCAAGAGTTGTTCTTTATTTTTTTTACTATTGTCTTCATTGTAGAATAATAATGAAGTCATCAAAACTATAAAATAACACAGATGGAATCATGTAGCAACCAAAGAAAGTGTTACGCAAATCAAAATGTATTTTATATTTGAGAATCTTCGAAGTAGCCACCCTTTGCCTTGACGACAGCTTTGCACACTCTTGGCATTCTCACAACCAACTTCCTGAGGGAGTCACCTGCAATGCATTTCAATTAACAGGTGTGCCTTGTTAAAAGTTCATTTGTGGAATATCTGTCCTTCTTAATGCGTTTGAGCGTTGTAAAGGTAATTATGATGCAACTCTGATAGTGATACGATATGGATTACAATCATCATCCTGAATATTAAGCATATACTCACTTCATGTTACACACATAGACACTCAAACATGCAAATTGGCTGGGTTATTATTTATTTGGACATCGCACATTATAGTCTTACTCTTATCCAGACATCATACACACTAAATCACATCCAATATCACACACATCAACCTACTCAGATGTACTATACAGATAATATCTTGACTACATTTTCTGTGGCATTGGCTCACAGGCAAGGGAATAAAACCAAATATTGCTACATTTGTATCAGACATTTGAAATCTCTAATTTTGACCGTCATAATGCCTCTTATTGGAGTAACTTCACAAGCACTAATTATGGTCAATTTGGAATAGTGTCTAGCCATGGTAATTGGTGAAATAAGTATAGCCAGTTATAATTGTAATGGTTTAGCAAATGATTTAAAAAAGAAGATCAGTCTTTACGTGGCTAAAAGAAAAGGAATATAGCATACACTGTTTACAAGAAACTCACTCTACATCCTTAGATGAAGTTGCGTGGAAAAGGGTATGGGGTGGTGAATTGTCTGTCGTGGAGCGAGAAGAGAGCACAGAGGTACTCCTAGAGCGACATAGCGGAGCGAGAAGAGAGCACAGAGGTACTCCTAGAGCGACATAGCGGAGCGAGAAGAGAGCACAGAGGTACTCCTAGAGCGACATAGCGGAGCGAGAAGAGAGCACAGAGGTACTCCTAGAGCGACATAGCGGAGCGAGAAGAGAGCACAGAGGTACTCCTAGAGCGACATAGCGGAGCGAGAAGAGAGCACAGAGGTACTCCTAGAGCGACATGGTGGAGCGAGAAGAGAGCACAGAGGTACTCCTAGAGCGACATGGCAGAGCGAGAAGAGAGCACAGAGGTACTCCTAGAGCGACATGGCGGAGCGAGAAGAGAGCACAGAGGTACTCCTAGAGCGACATGGTGGAGCGAGAAGAGAGCACAGAGGTACTCCTAGAGCGACATGGCGGAGCGAGAAGAGAGCACAGAGGTACTCCTAGAGAGACATAGCGGAGCGAGAAGAGAGCACAGAGGTACTCCTAGAGCGACATGGTGGAGCGAGAAGAGAGCACAGAGGTACTCCTAGAGCGACATGGTAGAGCGAGAAGAGAGCACAGAGGTACTCCTAGAGCGACATGGTAGAGCGAGAAGAGAGGAGATAAAGAAACAGAGGGAGCAAAGAGAGCAATCACCAGGAGGAATCTGCCTTTCTGTCACCTGAATATTTCATTCCATGCAATGACACACACACAGTCCCAGGAGGTAGCATGCCCCAGAAGCAGAGGGATATAAATAGCTAGAAAGAGGAAAAAGAAGGAGGTGGGAGGTCTGTTGCGATTCACACTAACAATTTTTTTTTAAACGGCTCTTAATAATGAGCGGAAATTCCTTGAGGCCAACTCAGTTCTACCTCTATCCATTGAGTCATGCAAGCAGGTCTCTGTTATTGTACAACAGAAACAGCCAAAGCATTCAGCTAGATAGGAATACCTTGTTGGCCGCCAATACCACTTGACTACCAGGTCACTAAATGTGTCCACTTGTTTTCATGGAATTGGGGTTTGGCACAAAGTCTTCAGGGTTTCTGCCTTCACTGTTTTAGGGTGTGACAGTTGGTCAAACTACAGAGGGATAGATAGCTCAGCAAAAGCACTTCACGGCATGGCTCATCAACTTCTATCCACAGCATTGATTTATCAGTGCAACAAACAAAACGAAAAAAGGACTGCATTCTGCAGTCAAATGGAGGCAGAGTAGACACTCCATTGGTCAATATCACAGAGACAGGCAAACTCATGTGTCAGGATGAAGGCTCATGTCACAATCTATTTCAACAACGACCCGTAAAACAATAAAATGCTATTTGAAAGAAACAGACTGAGCGTCACTCTCCGTTCCATAAAACGTTAGAACGGCTTTCAAAAGGGGTGCCACAAAATGTGCAAAGCACAGAATTAGCTCTTGCTGCAATCTCATTCTCTTTTACCTCAAAACACATCTATCCCCCTCGGGCATACTAAATACACACACACACACAGTCTAACTTTAAACACCCTCGCTTACGTTGCAGGGCTGAGAAGACACCGGCTTGCTCTCAGTACAGCTGGATCTCATCTCCGGTATGCTGTTTGTGTATGGATGAAAGACGCGCCGATCACAGACACACAGTTCCACGGCAGGTGTCCAAAATGTCCTGCTACAGTGTTTCTACCCACCGCCGTCACTGTTGCAGAAAGGTACGACTACAAAGACAACAAAAAAGTCTCCGGAACACAATGCTACCGTTAAAATGATGTTCAGTTAAAGCTCCTTCAGCCGTCTCCTCATGCCATTTGTAGAGCGAGCCTTTATAGTGCTGAGAGGCTCGTTCTGCCTAGAGAACTTTGTGCAGAGGCAGAGTTGTCTGGCTGGAGAGAGACATGCGCTGTGTGTTGGTGGTGGAGGTTGTAAACACCCTAGTCCAGTGCGTGTCGAGGAGAGCGGAGTGAAAGTAATGGCACTGTACGACTGCATAGTCTCTCTCTCTCTCTCAGAGACCCTGTGACGTGGCCCATTCCCTCCATCCACCTCATCCCTCGTGTTTCCCTACGCTTCCCTCCTCTCGCCCTTGCTTCCCTCCTCTCACCCTTACTTCTCCTCTCCTGGCTGTCACACGATGGTGTGGATCAGCCGGCTTAATTAAGCAGCAGTTTGGCAGCTCTGGAGACCCCATCAGCCCTGGTTCTGCAGGAGCTACTGTAGGGTGGGTGGCTGGCTTTCAAACAACACCATATATATCGCTCTTTTTCTCTCTCTCCCTTTCACACTCTTTATTTAGCACTTTCACGCTTTTTCTTTCTCTCTCATTTCGCAAACTTATTTTTTACGTCCCACAGTATGTCATTGAACACTGCAGGTCTTTTTCATTCATTCTTCCTCTCTCTCCTCATTCACCACACTCTGTTTTCTTATCACACGTTCACTCTTCTTAACTAGCTCCCTCTTCTGTTACACCCCCCCCCTCTCTCTCTTTGCACTCTCCCTCTCTTAAGGCGTCAGGGGAGTGTGTGGGCGGATAGCTGGGATAGGGGAAAGTCTGGTCATGCTCTCACTTCAAAGGCAAACTCTTTCTTCCACTTGACTTGAGCAGATTAACCTTTTAGGTCCATTCAACATCCACCTTCATCCCTATCCTCTTCCTCCTCATCCTCCACTTCTCCGCCAAATGTCATGACATCCCCCTGTTCCTCTGTCGCTGCTCCCCTCCTCGCTCATTCCTTCCGCAAATACTGACCTTTTTGATATAATGGAACTGTCCTCGTTTCACCTTCACCTTCTCAGCACACAACTAGCCCAGGAGCTTTTCTCTCCTCTGTTCCCCTTTGTTTCACATGCTGAAAAAAGTCACTAAATTAGTTATTAGGTCTTTGGAAACGCAGTGAGATGTCAACTTTGTTGAGGTAAATGACATTTGATTTTCTTGTGTGTTCAGTCAGCCGAAACAACGTCTTCATTAGTTCTGAGCAGTTTATTTATTTTTGTAGTCTCTGAATGGCCCGCTTAAAACAGCTGCTTCCGTTTCTACGAATTTCAAACAAAAAGGAGCTAAACACCTGGAACTTTTCTCCGATAACAACCTAGATAATAATGTCAACTCCGGGAGTAGAATCACCAGAGGCATCGTCAGAGAACGGATCAGCCTCGGAGCCCTCGACAGACACACCCCGAGAACTCCAGTTCATACTGTGTGTGCTGTCTCGCTCTGTTTGGATATTGACCGATAAAACAGAAGCCGTGGGGTTTCACACCCTGGCACGTTGATCAGCACAGACGGAAAAGAGCTGCGCTGTCTGCCTCTCCAACACTGATAAATATCCATAGAGAGGAACCTGGATCAGATCGGAGCTGCTCAAGGCCCGTATTTATACTGATCTTGGATCCCCCCGTCCAAGTAAACTTATTCATCTTGATCTAAAAAGAAAAGCTGGTCCTAGATCAGCACTCCAACTCTGAGACGCTTTATAAATACAAACTATGTCACTCCTGAGCCTATAGGCAAAACAATGAGACATGTTATTGGATGGGTTAAAACAATTGATGACTATATCTTTAGCTGTAAACGGTAAAAGACATGTTCCGAGGCCTCTCCGCTAAGGGTAGATACTTTTATGTTTGAACCTTTTATCTATCAAAACGAGCACACACTGGCTGTCGTGGCTGGGTCTTCCAGCATGACAATGACCCGAAACACACAGCCAGGGCAACTAAGGAGTGGCTCCATAAGAAGCATCTAAAGGTCCTGGAGTGGCCTAGCCAGTCTCCAAACCTGAACCCAATAGAAAATCTTTGGAGGGAGCTGAAAGTCCGTATTGCCCAGCGACAGCCCTGAAACATGAAGGATCTGGAGAAGGTCTGCATGGAGGAGTGGGCCAAAATCCCTGCTGCAGTGTGTGCAAACCTGGTCAAGAACTACAAGAAACGTATGATCTCTGTAATTGCAAACAAAGGTTTCTGTACCAAATATTAAGTTCTGCTTTTCTGACGTATCAAATACTTATGTCATGCAATAAAATGCAAATTAATTACTTAAAAATCATACAATGTGATTTTCAGGATTTTTGTTTTAGATTCCGTCTCTCACAGTTGAAGTGTACCTATGATAAAAATTACAGACCTCTAAATGCTTTGTAAGTAGGAAAACCTGCAAAATCGGCAGTGTATCAAATATCTCCCCACTGTATATGGCCCGTACAGAGACTCCCCCAAATGTATGTCTGACATGACTTTATTATTTAATCAACTCCCTCAAGGGACTTGGGTTTATAGCAGGAGATTTTAACTGTACTGTGGGTAAACTGAATAAATCATCAACTGCTCTAGTCTCGAATCATAGAGCCTGAAATACTCTTAGAAGCATGTGTGATTCATCTGGTTTAGTAGGCGTTATGGAGAGAGCTACACTACATGGCCAAAAGCATGTGGACACCCATTCAAAGTAGTGTATTCGGCTATTTCAGCCACACCCGTTGCTGACAGGTGAATGAAAAACATTGGCAGTAGAATGGCCTTTACTGAAGAGCTCAGTGACTTTCAACGTGGCACCGTCATAGGATGGCACCTATCCAACAGGTCAGTTCGTCAAATATCTGCCCTGCTAGAGCTGCCCCAGTCAACTGTACGTGCTGTTATTGTGAAGTGGAAAGAAGCAACAATGGCTCAACCGCAAAATGGTAGGCCACACAAGCTCACAGACCAGAACCGGCGAGTGCTGGAGCACGAAGCATGTAAAAATCGTCTGTCCTCGTTTGCAACATTCACTACCAAGTTCCAAACTGCCTCTGGAAGCAACGCCAGCACAATAACTTTGTCGGGAGCTTAATGAATTGGGTTTCCATGGCTGAGCAGCCGCACATGCCAAGCGTGGGCTGGAGTGGTGTAAAGCTCGCCGCCATTGGACTCTGGAGCAGTGGAACCGCGTTTCCTGCAGTGATGAATTATGCTTCACCATCTTGTAGTACGACAGACACATCTGGGTTTGGCGGATGCCAGGAAAATGCTACCTGCCCGAATGCATGGTTTGGGCTAGACTCCTTAGTTCCAGTGAAAGACAATATATTTTTTTTCTGAACCAACAGTGGCAGTTAACACAAATGGTAAGCTATCAGAAAGAATTCCTATCGGTAGGGGCTGTCGTCAAGGCTGTCCTTTATCTCCTGCTCTGTTCTCATTTGTCATATACAGTAACCCCTGGCTAAGGCAATAAGGTCTAGTAATAACATCAGAGGCGTCTATGTGAGTGACGAAGAGCATAGAATTTAATTATTTGCTGATGATGTGCCTTTATATATGTCTAAACCAGAGACCTCTATCACTGCAGTAATGGACGTCATATCTGAATATGGTAACCTGTCAGGGTACAAAATTAATGTGGATATATCCATGGCTTTACCTTTGAATATCCCCTCTACAGTCAAACGATATCTCCATTCCATTCCAAGTCTTGAAGACCTGTGCACTTCAAATGATATGCCTTTGCTCACAAAGATTAAACAGGACCTGGTTAACTGGTCTGCCCTCCCAAACTCTCTTTTTGGCAAGATTAAGGTGGTCAATGCCAAAAATGTATAAATATATCTGGAAAAATAAGAAACCTAAAACCAAATTGACCAAACTAATTAAGCCTAAGGATTTAGGAGGGGTCTCTGCCAAATCTGCAACTACAGTGCCTTGCGAAAGTATTCGGCCCCCTTGAACTTTGCGACCTTTTGCCACATTTGAGGCTTCAAACATAAACATATAAAACTGTATTTTTTTGTGAAGAATCAACAACAAGTGGGACACAATCATGAAGTGGAACGACATTTATTGGATATTTCAAACTTTTTTAACAAATCAAAAACTGAAAAATTGGGTGTGCAAAATTGGGTGTGCAAACTTCGATCTGCAAAAGGGTCTACCCCAAATGCACCCCCATAAGCATACGATAAATACATTTTACCTGTCCCCCACATAATGTTTTCTGATGCATCACTGTAGCAGAATCCACTCCTGTTGGAATTATATTAATTTACACATCCAAAAGATCTTAGGTAGACAAATTTGCTCTTTGACTCAATTTATATTTACTCAACTTTGATTGTAACGTTGTGTTTGACCCTGACTCTGAACGTCTGTTCAATACCCTTGTTAACTTATCCAAAAAATGTATATTGTTATTGTGGTCCACACCATCTGCTATTCTACCCCTAGAGAAACTTACCTTTGATTTACACCAGAAATCTGATCCATTTTGGAAAATCTGATCTCCATTGTGGTCCTATGTAGATAACCTCCCATAAATGCCCCATATTATAATTGTCGCGTTTGATTTTATGACCGACATTTTGTATAATGTTTTACTGTATCCTTATTCCTTTTATTGTATCTAGTCTGTGTGGTGCACTTTGCTTGGCCGTCTATGTAACCCATGTTAAGATAAAAATACAATTCTAATAAAAAAGAAAATCACCTAAGAAAACCATCCAGACAGAGAGTGAATGCGCACACTCAACGCACACATCTCTCTCTTCACCCATCTAGCTCCATCTTCTCTCCAAAATTACAGTACCCCAGCAGATCTTCCATCCTCACACCCTTACTCGTCTGCCTCACAAAAACAACAAAAATATACATTCTGTTTTACAGTATATGTATTAGACTGACCTTTTTTAAGCTGCATTATTGGTCAGCGTGTCAGGCCAAATACAACATCTAAAAACACCAACACGCTTGCCACTTCTTCTTCCCAGCTGCTACTACCCCGCTCATCCCCCTCTCCCCACTAGCAATGCCTGCTATCCTAAGATCTCCTCTCAGTCTCCATTCTCCACAGGCAGCAGCCCTGTCAAGACCACGGGTCCAAGCTGTCAATGCATCCGTAATCAAATAAAATAACATTTGATTTGATTTGATTTGAAGCTGCAACCTCAAACAGCACAGGCTGCTACCCAACCAAAACTGACCAACGAGTGCCAACGTGCATACAGAACAGCCAAAAAACAAATGCACAGGGACAATGTTACTTGCAAAATGTATGTATTTGAAATCTAGGCCATACTAATCTAACAGATCCAACGCCAAGACTAGAATGAGATCTACAATGATTACGGATGCATTGACTGCATCAAAGCCCATATCAATTGGGCTAGCTAGTATCAGACCAAGTAGAGCTGGGAGCAAGGCCTAGCTTCTTCATTTATAAATAATCATGAGGGGTTTCATCAGGGAGGCATTTCATGAGGGGACCTTTTCTCATACACACACAATTGTTTGACTAAACATATGCGTGCGCACACACAGACAGAGAGAGACAGAGAGCTCAAAGACATTACACTGGACTGAATACCATTTTCTTACAGTGCATCATTCGTTTCTCCTAATGTCACAATTCAAATTAATGTGGCAGAAAGTTTGGGATAATGATTTTAGACTAGATTTTCTCATCAACATGATTATTTTTCTTAACCTTATGTGCTGCTCTGTGGTTCTCATTGGAATCACACAACTCATCATGACAAGTACGATGACAGAGTTCAGGGCCCTGTACAGGTCATGGCAGCTGAACTGACAATGAATCAATTGTTTCCATTTCTCCCACACAACTCTATGTTCTGTCTCAGACAAGCCAACAGTTACATAAGGTTATAGTTTCACATTTTGACATTTCCAAAGTCCTAGTTGCTCTGATGTAAAAACCTGAATAAAGCCACACAAGAAGGATTAATTAATACATAACGATCACATTTTACAGCACACACTTGTACAAGCACCCCATATTCGAACAACAACTCCTAGCTAGAGGATTAGCGTAGAAACATCACACCCTCAACCCCTTTGAAAACACAGGGCTGTCAAAACACAGTACAGAACCAAAACCTTTCTACTTTCTCTCAGAAGACACAGACAAATATGGACAGAAATCTCAAAATCAGAGACAGACAAAGTGGGTTGTGAGCCCTCTGAAGTCTCAGAGCCGTCTCAGCCAAAGTAATGAGCATTCTAAACACAGAGCGGGAGATGGTGCCGGAGCTTTGAAGTGAGACAACTTTGAGGAAGTGTTTCTAATTGTCAGGTGTCCTATTAGGTCTCGGTGACGAGGAGCATTGAGAGAGTTTTAATAAGGGAGTGTAGATAAAGTACTCAGGATGAGTCACAGGTGGATCCCTCTACCCGTCCACCTGTCTGAAAGACGATAGAGGGAAGCGGCTGATGAAGAGGCTGATGAAGAGGCTGTGACGTGCTGTGCTGTTTTCTGACAGGGATCTTGCTTACGGGGATACATTTGCTTTTTTTCCCCCACACCGAAATTAAAACCGATTAAGGCTCTGTTTATTTTACTCCCATAATGACGGTATATACTGTATTACCATGACAACTACGCAGTGAATGTTGTTTCAGATATGACATCTCACGCTTGTACTTGGCAGTATCCATTCATTCACATCATCTTTTGCTACCCTCTACTGGAGAGGAATGATCACTGAATGTATTTGAGTGTGTATAGGTCCAAGTGCAATGTGCGAGGGATGTGTGGGTAGGTGTAGGTTGGTGAATGTAATAAGCCTGTCAAATGCGTGTACCAAAGCCAATGTCTGCCTCAATGTATTTAGTTGAATGTTTTATCTTATACACTGTGGGTTCCAAGTCAATAAAGGGGAAGATCATCCAAAAACACTTCTGGTCCCTTTTATAAACCCTTTCCCAAACGTTAGTCAGTACCCCAGACAGTGTTTAGGTCCATTGCTTGAGTATTTAGATTTCTGTATTTTTATAACAAAATGAGAAATTTCTGAAATTACCTCAAATGCATTAAAAACTATAGCCGTGTTTGAATACCCATACTAACATACTGTATACTACATACTTAATGAGTATATACTACATACAATTAGTTCATTTTACTGTAACCGAACGGTTTCCTTTCAGTTGAGCTTACTAGTGCTTCGTCTGTCTACCCGGAGTTGATGCTGTTGCTATGCAACATCTTGCTAGCATAACAAATGACTAGCTATACATTTTGTGACTTGGGGTGTGCTCATAAATTACATCTGGAATGGCAGAGTGCGCTCAGAGTGGGGAATTTAGCTCTCGGGGGTTCAGAGTGCACACTTGACGCTCTGGCCGAGGAGTAGGGTTGATTCGAGCATTCTGACCTTAAAACGGCAGTAAAGCACCCAAGCTAACTAGGTAACGTTGGCTAGCTTGCTAGCTCCTTCCAGACACCATTGAGAGAACAACTCAATGTGACTATTTTACTCACCCTAGCAGATCTGGTTAGGCAGTTTTCATGTTCTCCAAAGCGTTGGTGACTGTAACTGTGGTGCTGGCAACAATTTAATTATGCTTTTTTGCCGACGTTTCCTGACACCGGCCATATTCAATGGGTGTTGAGAGTTAATAAATTCATCAGTTATTCTGCGCTCTGGTCTGGTACACTCAAGAGACAAGAGTGCTCTGAAATTTTTACGAAAGCACCCGAATGTCCATTGAGAACGCACAACGACTATGCCACTTAGCTACACTAAGAATGATGGTAATAATCTGGTCAATAAACATTGGGAAGTTAGTTAGATAGCATATAGTTAATATACTGGCAGGTTTGATGTGTTAGGTAGCTAGCTAGCATACTGGTGTAATGATATGCAATGTTGTTCGTAAGGATAGCGTAGTTAACAAATTGTCAGCCAACATAATGTGTAAGACAACTTATTTGAAAAGTCATTACTTTGTTACATTGCTCAACATTTTCTTAACATTTGTCATAATTATTGGCTGCATATTTTCCCGTCATTTTCTTCAAATCTGAAAACGACGTGAAGCCATGCCCATTTTCTGAAGAGTTGCATTATGGGCCCTAAAAGCACAGAAATAGTGTCCACTGCTTGTATCAAATATTATTATAACTAATTAAACCAAGATAGACCACATCCTGTCATTTCCAATGGGAGCAGATGACTCATAGTGGGCAGAACAAGCAAGGAGGTGTGCAGAGCCAAGTATGAGTTAGCGAGATCCTATTGGCCCTGCATATTTCCGATATGGAACACCTACTCGGTGAAACGCGCGTGTGCAATAACTCAATTCGACTTTGCACTCCTAAACTTGCTACCCTCTACTGGAGGGATTTTTTTTTTTAAATGAAAAACTCTGGTAAAGGCTGAAGTCTACAAAACTAAAGTCCACTCTGTTCATAACAGATTTTAGTTCTGGGAACAGAAAACTGTATTGAGATCAAATGCTTCATCGATGAGAACATTTGCAGAATGTCGGCCAAAATCAATCTTCTCCCACTGCTCGCCAGTGGGCTTCCTCTCACTACCATATTTGTTAGTGAGTGGAAAGGCCAAGCGGATGCTTCATATTTATTTATACATCCAGTGAAGTATAAATCAGACACGAGGGGGGGTATATGACCAACATACCACGACTAAAGGCTATTCTTAGGCACGACGCATCGCGGATATAATATGCTATTACAAACTGGTTACCAACGTTAATTAGAGCAGTAAAAAGAAATGTTTTGTCATACCCGTGGTAGACGGTCTGATATATCACGGCTGTTAGCCAATCAGCATTCAGGGCTCGACACACCCAGTTTATAATTCGTATTTTGGCGAATGTAGTACGACATCCGGGATCTTTTGGCATACTAACTACATCCATACTATAACCAATATACAGTACTATATATTCAATTGACGTCACATATAGTAGGGTTAGTGTGGTTAGTATGAGCATTCGAACACAGCTTATGTGTACTTATCGTTACATAAGCAACAATTGGTGTCTCCGGATTGAAATGGCAAATAAATGTGCTTTTTAATGTGATTTTTTTTTTTTTTAAGAAAGACGGGCTGTGTTCTGAGACCCATACTAACAACACTAACCATACTATTTGTAACATAAAATGAGTATGTAGTATGCTTTCTGGTCATAGTATAGATATAGTTAGTATACCAAAAGTTCCTGGATTTCTCATTTGTGTCTGGAAGTAGCTAGCCAGTTAGCTTGTGTGCTTGACTGCAGTGCCGTTGTGATGGTCAGAACGCTCGGATCAACCCTACTCCTCGGCCAGTGTTCACGCTGATAGCACCGAGAGGGGAAACACAGAATTTACGAACGACAATCTGACACAGTCAATTGCTTTCATTCAGTAGGCCATTGCAAAACAATTACCAGTAGATCATTTGTAGAAAAGGTGACAGTGTTGATCACAAAGTCATTGTATTATCCTCATATTTCTCAACCGTAGGCTAGCTAACGACTAACGTCAGATGGATATAAGGAAATTCTTCAAGAGAGTAGTGCCAGCAGGTCTGCTGGAGGCCAGTCCGGTGAGAAATTAAGATTTTACCAGTTCAAACAAACAAATTAAAACTTACTGATGAATGAGTATACTAACAATACATGTCAAAACACAGCAGACAAGGAGGGAAAGAAGCTGGAGGCTGACAGGGCTGAGGGAGCTTGTCTGATGAAGGTTGGTGATAAGAAAAGCTAGTAGATGTTTAAAAGCTTTCAGTTAAATTTGATTTTCAGTTCAATTTTGATAGGCATAAATAAATGATCTTCATGTATGTTAGTATGGGTATTCGAACACAGCTCTACTTTGCGCTAGTGCAAATGTCTTCCATTAGGCTAGCACAAAGGTCTTCCACTAAGCTACCTGGGGCAGCAGGTTGCCTAGTGGTTAGAGCATTGGGCCAGTAACCAAAAGGTTGCTGGATTGAATCCCCGAGCTGACAAGGTAAAAATCTGTCGTTCTGCCCCTGAACAGTTAACCCACTGTTCCCCAGTAGGCTGTCATTGTAAATAAGAATTTGTTCTTGCCTAGCTAAAATAATTATCCATATTGTCTGTAATGCGTTGATACTCTTGTTCGTGGATCTAAGATTGATAATTACGAAGGAGTGTCTTTACTATTGATCTTCAAGAAAGGATGACAGGAAGTAAACAAAGAGATAGCTAGCACTAGTAGCTAGGCTAGCGGTTAGTAGTGGTTTCCAATCTCTGAAGTAAAGTAGTAGTTAAATAGTATTTCATTTATATATTCTGAAAACTCTGATCAATCTTTTTGATTACAGAGCCCTGTCCAGATCCATTTGGACTGCAAATACATGTGTTGTTCAGCCATTATCCATGTTTCAAAGTTACAGCAAAATACAGTGGAGTTTCTTTGCCTCTCTGGTATAAGGAATTGATTGAAATAGCTGTCATTATTCCTCTACTAGCAGTCTACTCTGTATACAGACTAGTGATGCAGGGGCTATTGTAGTATACCTGTCCGGGATTGCAATGGGTATTGGAAATGCTTAAACCCACCTGATTTCTGCAAACACAAGCACTTTCACTCACGTTTTTCCCCTGCACACTCTGGCCCACTGCCAGACGATGAGATGCTTTCTCTTGCAGACCACATAAAGAACTGATGTCAAAAGCCATGCTTGTACTGCTTCTGTGTTCCTGAAGGACACAGATGAACATGTCATCTGATGCTGCTCTAAAAGAAAGAATAAGCATAGAGTCAAATGTTTACAGAAACTCCAAGAGCTATCCATTTAACCTTGGCTTGTGTATGTATGGGGTTACAAAGGCAATGCCACAGACTAGTCAAGGTCTGAAAGGACTAAAGATGAATACTGCATGGTCCCTCTGTAAATCTCTGCATTTAAGAGCCATCAAACCACATCTGCTGTGACACAGTCATGTATATGTCCTACAGTAGGCCATGGTATAGCCTGTGTTGAGTATGGCTGCCATAGAGTAAAAAGAACCTCAGCCAAGATGCTGTGGCTACGTTATATTTCAATGCCACCAGGTGGCAGGCTTGACACCAGCTCCTTCTGACAAGTTTATTCCTGCAGTTCTGACAAGCACATTTACCCTGTCATTCATTATATTCACCACATCTATCCGCCACCTCTATCATCTCAACTACTGAAATTCACTATATTTCAAAAACACTTGAGATGAATCCTTTCCTCATATCTCAATCTCATTCTCTCCTTACTAAGGCAGGTGCAGAAGCTCTGTCTTCCATGATTGGGGCGAGAATGATGAAGAGCGAATATATGAGGGTGTCAGCTATCATTAGAAGATAAAAGTCTGTGTCAAGCTGGGCTAATGAGCCTTGGCAGTTAGCTCCATCTCCTGTCTGCCCTCTTCCTCGACAGGCCACTCCAGTACTAGACCCGCTAATGAAATTCTGATTTCATATTTCAGAAAAAAGGGGTATTGGAGGAGTAGCTAGCTGCTAGTCTAGACACACAGTCTGGTTAAATTAGCAGAAAGTTGCAAGCTGTGATTGTTCTTGGTGGATTTCTGTGACCTACTGTATGAGTACATGTAGATATATAGACAAAGACTCTAGAGATGCAGTCTAGTGTAGATACACAGGACCGAAAGTCTTGACCCATGAACTCTCATGAAATATTTACTTTGGAGGTCGACCGATTAATCGCCTTGGCCGATTTAATTAGGGACGATTTCAAGTTTTCATAACAATCAGTAATCTGCCTTTTTGGACACCGCTGATGGCCAATTACGTTGCAATCCACGAGGAGACTGCGTGGCAGGCTGACCACCTGTTACGCAAGTGCAGCATCAAAATAACCTTGTGGCTGCAAGGAGCCATGGTAAGTTGCTAGCTAGCATTAAACTTGTCTTTAAAAAAAACAATCTTCACATAATCACTAGTTAACTACACATGGTTGATGATATTAGGTTAACTAGCTTGTTTTGCGTTGCATATAATCAATGCGGTGCCTGTTGATTTATGATCGAATCACAGCCTACTTCAACTTCGCCAAACGGGTGATGATTTAACAAAAACGCATTCGTGGAAAGAGCACAATCGTTGCACAAATGTACCTAAGTATAAACATCAATGCCTTTCTTAAAATCAATACACATGTATAATTTTTTTACCCTGCATATGTAGTTAATATTGCCTGCTAACATGAATTTATTTTAACTAGGGAAATTGTGTCACTCCTCTTGCGTTCAGTGAAAGCAGTCAGGGTATATGCAGCAGTTTGGGCCGCCTGGCTCGTTGCGAACTTTGTGAAGATCGTAATTAATTTGCCAGAATTGTACATAATTATGACATAACATTGAAGGTTGTGCAATGTAACAGCAATATTTAGACTTAGGGTTGCCACCCGTTCGATTAAATACGAAAAGGTTCTGTATTTCACTGAAAGAATAAACGTTTTGTTTTCGAAATTATAGTTTCCGGATTTGATCATATTAATGACCAAAGGTTAGTATTTCTGTCTGTTTATTATAATTAAGTATATGATTTGATACTGAACGGTGGTAGGCAGCAGCAGCCCCGTAAGCATTCATTCAAACAGCACTTTACTGCGTTTGCCAGCAGCTCATAGCAATGCTTGATCAACTCCCGAGTTTAGGCTGGCATTACTAAAGTGCCTATAAGAACATCCAATAGTCAAAGGTATATGAAATACAAATGGTATAGAGAGAAATAGTCCTATAATAACTACAACCTAAAACTTCTTAACTGGGAATATTGAAGACTCATGTTAAAAGGAACCACCAGCTTGTTCTGAGCAAGCAGCTTATACGTTAGCTTTCTTACATGGCACATATTATACTTTTACTTTCTTCACTAACACTGTTTTTGCATTATTTAAACCAAATTGAACAGGTTTCATTATTTGAGACTACCTTTATTTTATTTCTGTATTATATTACGTTAAAATAAGTGTTCATTATTCATTTCAGCATTGTTACAATTGTCATTATTACAAATATATATATATATATACACATACATATATACATACATACATACATACATACATACACACAGTGGGGCAAAAAAGTATTTAGTCAGCCACCAATTGTGCAAGTTCTCCCACTTAAAAAGATGAGAAAGGCCTGTAATTTTCATCATAGGTACACTTCAACAAAAAATCCAGAAAATCACATTGTAGGATTTTTTAATGAATTTATTTGCAAATTATGGCTACTTAGTCACTTTTAGCAATAGTCCACAGAAAAATATGCAGATGATTACACCCCCTCCATCATCCCCAAAAAGCACTTGTGTCGAGTAACTGCCATCAAACAAACACCAATTCTGACCACTCAATTGAAATCCTCGATAAATCACAGTTATAAGGGATATGATCATAGGGAAGCCAAAATATCACCATGGAAGCCCTAAGCCAAATGGCCAAAAGTATGTGGACACCTGCTTGTCGAACATCTCATTCCAAAATCAATGGCAGTAACATGGAGTTGTTCCCCCTTTGCTGCTACAACAGCCTCCACTCTTCTAGGAAGGCTTTCCACTAGATGTTGGAACATTGCTGCGGGGACTTGCTTCCATTCATCCACAAGAGCATTAGTGAACTGATGTTGGGCGATTGGCACTATACATTGGGGCAGGTAGCATTCTCCTGGCATAGGCCAAACCCAGATTCATCCGTCGGACTGCCAGATGCTGAAACCTGATGCATCACTCCAGAGAACGTGTTTCCGCTGCTCCAAAGTCCAATGGTGGCAAGCTTTATACCAGTCCAGACGACGCTTAGCAGTGTGCATGGTGAACTTAGGCTTGTATCCGGCTGCTCGGCCATGGAAACCCATTTCATGAAGCTCCAGACAAACAGTTATTGTGCTGACGTGTGGCATCCAGAGGCTGTTTAGAAATCGGTAGTGAGTGTTGCAACCGAGGCCAGACGATTTTACGCGATACGTGTTTCAGCACTTGACCATCCCAATTTGTGAGCTTGTGTGACCTACCACTTCGTGGCTGAGCCGTTGTTTCTCCTAGACATTTCGACATCACAATAATATCACCTACAGTTGACCAGGGCAGAATTTTGATTAACTGACTTGTTGGAAAGGTGGCATACTATGACGGTGCCACGTTGAAAGTCACTGAGCCCATAAGTAAGGCCATTCTACTGCCAATGTTTGTCAGTGGAGATGGCTGTGTGCCGATTTTAAACACAAGTCAGCATTGGGTGCTGAAATAGCCAAACCCACTAATTTGAAGGGGTGTCCACATACTTTAGTATATATACCTACATTTGTAGGCCTAGTACAGTTGAGTTGGAAGTTTACGTACACCTTAGCCAACTACATTTTAAACTCAGTTTTTCACAAATCCTGACATTTAATCCTAGTAAAAATTCCCTGTTTTAGGTCAGTTAGGATCACCACTTTATTTTAAGAATGTGAAATGTCAGAATAATAGTAGAGAGAATGATTTATTTCAGCTTTTATTTATTTAATCACATTCCCATTTACATACACTCAATTAGTATTTGGTAGCATTGCCTTTAAATTGTTTAACTTGGGTCAAACGTTTCAGGTAGCCTTCCACAAGCTTCCCACAATAACTTGGTTGAATTTTGGCCCATTCCTCCTGACAGAGCTGGTGTAACTGAGCCAGGTTTGAAGGCCACCTTGCTCGCACACACTTTTTCCGTTCTGCCCACAAATTTTCTATAGGATTGAGGTCAGGGCTTTGTGATTCCCACTCCAATACCTTGACTGTGGTCCTTAAGCCATTTTGCCACAACTTTGGAAGTATGCTTGGGGTCATTGTCCATTTGGAAGACCCATTTGCGAACAAGCTTTAACTTTCTGACTCATGTCTTGAGATGTTGCTTCAATATATCCACATAATTTCCCTACCTCATGATGCCATCTATTTTGTGAAGTGCACCAGTCCCATATTTTTCCCCATGTGCAGTTGCACACCGTAGTCTGGCTTTTTAATGGCGGTTTGGAGCAGTTGCTTCTTCCTTGATGAGCAGCCTTTCAGGGTATGTCAATATAGGACTCGTTTTTACTGTGGATATAGATACTTTTGTACCTGTTTCCTCCAGCATCTTCACAAGGTCCTTTGCTGTTGCTCTGTGATTGATTTGCACTTTGCGCATGAAAGTACGTTCATGTCTAGGAGACAGAATGCATCTCCTTCCTGAGCGGTATGATGGCTGCGTGGTCCCATGGTGTTTATACTTGCGTACTATTGTTTGTACAGATGAACGTGGTACCTTCAGGCGTTTGGAATTTGCTGGACTTGGCTGATTTCTTTTGATTTTCCTATTATGTCAAGCAAAGAGGCACTGAGTTTGAAGGTAGGCCTTGAAATACATCCACAAGTACACTTCCAATTGACTCAAATGATGTCAATTAGCCTATCAGAAGCTTCTAAAGCCATGACATAATTTTCTGGAATGTTCCAAGCTGTTTAAAGGCACAGTCAACTTAGTGTATGTAAACTTCTGACCCACTGGAATTGTAATACAGTGAAATAATCTGTCTGTAAACAATTGTTGAAAAAAATACTTGTGTCATGCACAAAGTAGATGTCCTAACCGACTTGCCAAAACTATAGTTTATTAACAAGAAATTTGTGGAGTGGTTGAAAAACGAGTTTTAATGACTCCAACCTAAGCGTCTAAACTTCCGACTTCAACTGTGTGTATGTATATATATATATATATATATATATATATATATATATATATATATATTTTTTTTTTTTTTTTTTTTTTTAAACAGTTGTCACAATTTAAAATTAGATTGGCTTTTGGCCCAATATAATTGCCTTAAACATTTTACTCAGTCCTATTATCGATGTTTTACAAAGAAAAAGTACAGAGAATCCATCTTTACTAAATGTTACCACCGAGCCACATTCAGCGATTACACCATAGAGCCACATCAATCATTCTAAATTACAAGTCTGGTTTATAATACCTGCTGTAACCTCATGGTGGCATTTGTCCGTGTTGCAATTATTCTCAGCACGCATCAATATCAAAAAGTCCATATTACACCCCCCCCCCCCCCCCCCCCCCCTGCATTCAACCCCATTGTGTAATCTGATAGAGATGATGTGCTGACATGGGGTGTTTAATTAATCTAGCCTCGCGTGTCACCTGATCCCGTGAGCTTACATTAAACGCTGCACGGATATGATAGCGCAACGGTAATCATGAGGCTGGAATGAATCTGTAATGACAAGAATTTATGACAAAGTAATGTTAGCATTTTTACATTTGAGAGGGTTATTATGATCTATGACAGCTAATATGTTAGAGGAGGCAATCTTAGCAATAATCTCATTCTGAATGTAAATGATCATTAAACTGTGATGATGGAATAACAAGATGTCAAAATCAAAGTTCAATGCGACTCAAACGACAGAGCGATTTCTTTGACATTGTAACTCTACTGTTCTATTAGATATTCATTTTTCCTGACCAGGAAATAGCCCTCACTTTGTGCCCCCTCTTCCACCCTATGCTTGCACACACGCACGCATAACCCCCCCCCCCAAAACACACACACTAACCTGGCTGTCTATCATTGATACAGTCTAGACACAATTCAGTCATACCATGTAGCATTTTAACCCAGCATTTATAAAGCATCCTCCTGGGATCTACTCAATTCTAATTCAACTCCTTACTCGGTGACCCACTTATTTGACAGCAGCACTGTTAACATTTTCAGAAGCCTTGAGTGCCTACACCCCTCTGAGCAACAGTCATGGCAATGGAATTTCACAACAGAGGCTAAATGCAATCGCATCATCATGAGTCTTGGTTTTCATGGCCATTTAATCTTTTCATTGTTAGTACCATGTGCAGGGAAATGCTTCTAAGCAGTAAATGTGATTACATACTGTAGCTTTGTAACCAAGCCAAATAATCTGCTCCTACCTTTGTATATTACATATAAATGTTCAAGTGTTTTGCATCACGCAAACTGTCTTTTTTGTAGTTTTTAAAATGCTCTATGCACAGATATGCACAGCCATCATACCACAAAAGCTCAGCATTTAACACCATAGTACCCTCCAAACTCGTCATTAAACTCGACACCCTGGGTCTCGACCCCGCCCTGTGCAACTAGGTCCTGGACTTTCTGACGTGCCATCCCCAGGTGGTGAAGGTAGGAAAAAACATCTCCACCCCGCTGATCCTCAACATTGGGGCCCCACAAGGGTGCGTTCTCAGCACTCTCCCGTACTCCTTGTTCACCCATGACTGCGTGGCCATGCACGCCTCCAACTCAATCATCAACTCTGCAGATGACACTACAGTGGTAGGCTTGATTACCAACAACGAAGAGACGGCCTACAGGGATGAGGTGAGGGCACTGAGACTGTGGTGTCAGGAAAATAACCTCTCACTCAACGTCAACAAAACATAGGAGATGATCGAGGACTTCAGGAAACAGCAGAGGGAGCACCCCCCTATCCACATCGACGGGACAGTAGTGGAGAAGGTGGAACGTTTAAGTTCCTCGGCGTACACATCACAGACAAAGTGAAATGGTCCACCCACACAGACAGCGTGGTGAAGGCGCAGCAGAGCCTCAGGAGACTGAAGAAATGTGGCTTGTCACCTAAAACACTCAAACTTTTACAGATGCACAATCGAGAGAATCCTGTCGGGCTGCATCACCGCCTGGTACGGAACTGCACCGCCCTCAACCGCAAGGCTCTCCAGAGGGTAGTGCGGTCTGCACAACGCATCACCGGGGGCAAACTACCTGCCCTCCAGGACACCTACAGCACCCGATGTCACAGGAAGGCCAAAAAGATCATCAAGGACAACAACCACCCGACCCACTGCCTGTTCACCCCGCTATCATCAAAGCTGAGAGAGACTGAAAAACAGCTTCTATCTCAAGGCCATCAGACTGTTAAACAGCCACCAGTAACATAAAGGTGGATTTAGGGGGCGCTATTTGAATTTTTTGGATGAAAAAACGTTCCCGTTTTAAACAAGATATTTTGTCACGAAAAGATGCTCGACTATGCATATATTTGACAGCTTTGGAAAGAAGACACTCTGGCGTTTCCAAAACTGAAAAGATATTGTCTGTCAGTGCCACAGAACTGATGTTACAGGCGAAACCCAGATAAAAATCCAACCAGGAAGTGCCGCATTTTTTGAAGCCGCCTCATGCCAATGACTCCTTTATATGGCTGTGAATGAGCTACGAATGAGCTTACGTTTTCCACGTTTTCCCCAAGGTGTCTACAGCATTGTGACGTCTTTTTAGGCATTTCCCTTGAAGAATGGCTGTAAGGGACCATATATGGCATGTGGTCACATGGTGTCTCCCGCAGAAAACCTTGTGTAAAATACTGAGGTAGCCATTTTTCCAATCGCTTCTTATGAGAAACCAACTGCCTCGACAGATATATTATCGAATATATTTGTTAAAAACACCTTGAGGATGGATCCTAAACAACGTTTGCCGTGTTTCTGTCGATATTATGTAGCTAATTTTGAAAAAACTTTGGCGTTATAGTTGTAGCATTTTTCGGTCGATTTCTCAGCCAAGCATGGTGAAGAAACGGGAGCTTTTTCACCTACAAAAATAATATTTTTGGAAAAAAGGAACATTTGCTATCTAACTGGGAGTCTCCTGAGTGAAAGCATTTGAAGTTCTTCAAAGGTAAATGATTTAATTTGGTTGCTTTTCTTATTTTCGTGAAAATGTTGCCTGCTGCCAGCAGAGCATAGCATTATGCCATGATAAACTTACACAAATGCTTCTCTAGCGTTGGCTGTAACGCATATTTTGAAAATCTGAGATGACAGTGTTGTTAACAAAAGGCTAATCTTGTGTTTGAATATATTTATTTCATTTCATTTGCGATTTTCATGAATAGGAAAAGTTTATAGGGGTATTTATGTCCGTTGCGTTATGCTAATGCTTTTGAGGCTATGATTACGCTCCCGGATACGGGTTTGCTCGTCGCAACTGGTTAATAAATGGATTAATGAAGGTATCACTAGTCACTTTAAATAACGGCACTTTAATAATGTTTACATATTCTACATTACTCAGCTCATATGTATATACTCTATACCATCTACCGCATCTTGCCATTGCTCATCCTTATATTTATATGTACATATTTGTATTCATCTCTTTACATTTGTGTGTATAAGGTAGACATTACTGCATTGTCGGAACTAGAAGCACTTGCATTTCGCTACACTCGCATTAACATCTGCTAACCATGTGTATGTGACCAATAAAATGTCATTTGATTTGAATCAACAGTAGGTTGCATACTCAACTGCTGTACATACTAAAGTCAACTTATGAATACAGATATGCAGAGAAATTAAACATAATTTGAATTAGGCCTGAAGAACTGCACTAGACTTATGTGCACTGAAAATAGACCATCATCGTAAAGTAATACGAGCACATCTGATATGCAAATGATGTGCAGTAATGTGTGAAGATAGAAGTCAAACAAAACATGTACCATGACTGTCCTGTGAGGATCCAGATGGGTCGGATCAGCTTTGAAATGGATGACTTTGGCCAGACCCCCTCTCGCCCGCAGAGGGGAGGAGAAGGGAGCTGGTGGGGGGGGGTTGACAGTTCACACCCTGTTGTAAATCAATGATTAGAACATTCAGCTATCTCCCTCTCCAAATTCACACATGAATGTGCCTTTGTCTACACAGACATTTTTCCGCTGAAACTCTGACACATTCTAAAGCAAATACTGGAATAATATTTCTAACATAGAACGTAGGGAACGGTCAGTGGCGATCTAAGGAATAATAATGTAATTTAGGGTTGTTAGGTCACTAGGGTAACAAAGGGTTCAATGGCGATCAAATCATAGCAGAGCTTCCAGAGAGCATCGGTCTAAGAGAAGTACATAAGCGCCAAAAATTGGAGAAAGAGGAATAAGAAGTCACCATGACTGGTCATGGACATGCCGGAGAACAGCGCCGCCAAAATTCACACCATTAGCGAGGACGTGTAAACGGTCAATTTGCCCCCGCTCTCACTCAAGACCCTATCTAGGGGCCGCTCGATCAAGAAACAAGTCCCCGGGCTTTGACTATAGACTCAGATACAAATGTTACAACGCACAAGGTAAACTATAAGTCGATCTGTTTTCACCATGAACACGAATGACATCAGACCATTGCTAACAATCACTCCACTTTGTGGGGAATATGACCACAACTCAGAGGTATGGCAACTCAGAGGCCATACCTCAAAACAATCCTTGACGACTGCTTAACCTGTGATGCACTAATTGATTCGGGCTCGACAATATCGCTCATCTCTCAAACGTTATTCAATGATCTCAAAAGGGCTGGGAATCCAGCTAAACGTTGGTTAAAAACATAACTACCTTGCCTCTCACAACACGATTCATGCAGAAACTACACTTCCAAGACGTATCGCTTGTTCACCCCGTGTATGTTACCAACCTCGACATTGAACACCTGCTACTCAGAGCAGACTTGATGGATCGTTTGGTCCCACTGATGGATTGGAAAAACAACCAATTGTGGTCACAGGTACCAGTGTCATCTCCACTGACCACACTGTATTCTCCAAACACTGGCTGCAACAGTCAAGGAGTATCTGTCGACCGGACCCCTTGGGAAACAAACGTCTCGACACCTCTTGATGCAGAATCTGACTCAAGCTGATTTTACAATATCTCATTCGCTCTAGGCGACCAATTTTGATAGCCTTTAGCCGCACCCTCATCCTACTCCTCCTCTGTTCCTCGGGTGATGTGGAGGTAAACCCAGGCCCTGCATGTCCCCAGGCACCCTCATTTGTGGACTTCTGTGATCGAAAAAGCCTTGGTTTCATGCATGTCAACATCAGAAGCCTCCTCCCTAAGTTTGTTTTACTCACTGCTTTAGCACACTGCCAACCCTGATGTCCTTGCCGTGTCTGAATCCTGGCTTAGGAAGGCCACCAAAAATTCTGAGATTTCCATACCCAACTATAACACTTTCCATCAAGATAGAACTACCAAAGGGGGTGCAGTTGCAATCTACTGCAGAGATAGCCTGCAAAGTTCTGTCATAACTTTCCAGGTCTATGCCCAAACATTTTTTATTAAATTTTTAAAATTAATCTCTCCAGAAATAAGTCTCTCACTGTTGCCGCCTGCTACAGACCCCCCTCAGCTCCCAGCTGTGCCCTGGACACCATCTGTGAATTGATCGCCCCCCATCTAGCTTCAGAGTTTGTTCTGTTAGGTGACCTAAACTGGGATATGCTTAACACCCCGCCAGTCCTACAATCTAAGCTAGATGCCCTCAATCTCACACAAATCATCAAGGAACCCACCAGGTACAACCCTAAATCCGTAAACATGTGCACCCTAATTGACATTATCCTGACCAACTTGCCCTCCAAATACACCTCTGCTGTCTTCAATCAGGATCTCAGCGATCACTGCCTCCTTGCCTGTATCCGCTACGGGTCTGCGGTCAAACGACCACCCCTCATTACTGTCAATCGTTCCCTAAAAAACTTCTGCTAGCAGGCAGAAATCGACCTGGCCCGGGTATCCTGGAAGGATATTGACCTCATCCCATCAGTTGAGGATGCCTGGTCATTCTTTAAAAGTAACTTCCTCAACATCTTAGACAAGCATGCTCCGTTCAAAAAATGCAGAACTAAGAACAGATATAGCCCTTGGGTCACTCCAGACCTGACTGCGCTCGACCAGCACAAAAACATCCTGTGGCGGACTGCAAATAGCATCGAATAGTCCCCGCGATATGCAACTGTTCAGGGAAGCCAGGAACCAATACACGCAGTCAGTCAGGAAAGCAAAGGCCGGCTTTTTCAAGCAGAAATTTGCATCCTGTAGCTCTAACTCCAAAACGTTCTGGGACACTAAAGTCCATGGAGAACAAGAGCACCTCCTCCCAGCTGCCCACTGCACTGAGGCTAGGTAACACGGTCACCACCAATAAATCTGTGATAATCGTAAACCTCGGCTGGCCATGCCTTCCGCCTGGCTACTTCAACCTCGGCCAACAGCTCCGCCACCTCCGCAGTTACTCGCCCACGCCTCCCCAGCTTCGCCTTTACCCAAATCCAGATAGCAGATGTTCTGAAAGAGCTGCAAAACCTGGACCCATACAAATCAGCTGGGCTTGACAATCTGGACCCTCTATTTCTGAAACTGTCCGCCGCCATTGTCGCAACCCTTATTACCAGCCTGTTCAACCTCTCCTTCGTATCATCTGAGATCCCCAAGGATTGGAAAACTGCCGCGGTCATCCCCCTCTTCAAAGGGGGAGACAGTTTGGGTCCAGGGTGTTACAGACCTATATCCATCCTGCCCTGCCTATCTAAGATCTTCGAAAGCCAAGTCAACAAACAGATCACTGACCATCTCGAATGCCACCGTACCTTCTCCGCTGTGCAATCCGGTTTCCGAGCCGGTCACGGGTGCACCCCAGCCACGCTCAAGGTACTAAATGATATCATAACCGCCATCGATAAAAAAACAGTACTGTGCAGCAGTCTTCATCGACCTGGCCAAGGCTTTCGACTCTGTCAATCACCATATTCTTATTGGCAGACTCAGTAGCCTCGGTTTTTCTAATGACTGCCTTACCTGGTTCACCAACTACTTTGCAGACAGAGTTCAGTGTGTCAAATCGGAGGGCATGTTGTCCAGTCCTCTGGCAGTCTCTATGGGGGTGCCACAGGGTTCAATTCCTGGGCCGACTCTTTTCTCTGTATATATCAATGATGTTGCTCTTGCTGCGGGCGATTCCCTGATCCACCTCTACGCAGACGACACCATTCTGTATACTTCTGGCACTTCCTTGGACACTGTGCTATCTAACCTCCAAACGAGCTTCAATGCCATACAACACTCCTTCCGTGGCCCCCAACTGCTCTTAAACGTTAGTAAAACCAAATGCATACTTTTCAACCGTTCGCTGCCTGCACCCGCACGCCCAACTAGCATCACCACCCTGGATGGTTCCGACCTAGAATATGTGGACATCTATAAGTACCTAGGTGTCTGGCTAGACTGCAAACTCTCCTTCCAGACTCATATCAAACATCTCCAATCCGGCCTCCCGGGTGGCGCAGTGGTTAAGAGCGCTGTACGCTGTATCTCCAATTTCCAATTTCTTTGCCCATGGGAGAAATATATTTTGCCCCCCCAGTTCCTTTTCCAAAAACTTCATCTAAAATTGTTGAATGGGTTTCCTGTAAACAATAGATTACCAGGTAAATACTTATTTCACCACTTACCATAATGAGACAACTTTCAATTCTATTTATCAAAATATATGTTTGTAAAAGTACCATTAAAAAGTAACATGATGATTGAGTGTCTATATAGCTGTACCATGATATTTGCATTGTAGGCTAAGTAAACCTCCAATTGGTCCCCAACATTCCACCCGCTAAAAGCGACTGGAACGAATTGCAAAAATCTCTGAAGTTGGAAACTTATCTCCCTCACCAAATTTAAACATCTGCTATCTGAGCAGCTAACCGACCACCGCTGCAACTGTACATAGTCCATCGGTATATAGCCCACCCAATTTACCTACCTCATCCCCATACTGTTTTTATTTTATTTACTTTTCTGCTCTTTCGCACACCAGTATCTCTACCTGCACATGTTCATCTGATAATTTATCACTCCAGTGTTAATCTGCTAAATTGTAATTATTCACTCCTATGGCCTATTTATTGCCTACCTCCTCATGCAGTTTGCACACAATGTATATAGATTTTTTTTCTACTATGTTATTGACTTGTTTATTGTTTACTCCATGTGTAAATCTGTGTTGTCTGTTCACACTGCTATGCTTTATCTTGGCCAGGTCGCAGTTGCAAATGAGAACTTGTTCTCAACTAGTCTACCTGGTTAAATAAAGGTGAAATATAAAATACATTTAAAAAATCAAATCAGAAAACATTAGTCTATCAGGTTTTTATGATTTCGAGCCAGCAGTCTCCATGAGTGAGCAACTTCACTCCTCCTTGGAGTCATGCGATACTGTGGATAAGATTAACTTCTCTTGTTCTTCAGACACTTCCGCAAGCACCGCGACCGTCTCAGGAATCAAAGCATCAATGTTCAGAGTGGAATGGATACATTTTTCACTTTGAGGGGGACTGAAACCTCTTACAGCGCAAATAACGGAGTCAGTCGTAACACTGACCCTGTGACTCCAACTGGTGAAACACTGTGCGATATCGCGGAAAGATATACTTGTCCAAGTTAGCAGGTACTAGAACGATTGCCACACGCAGACGCTGTGGTGAATGGTAGGCCACAACAGCCACTGAGTGTTTTGGAGCACAAACACTAGGAGATTTGGTTGAAAGGTTAAAGCCAATCTACTAACAACATGGCTGATGACAACTCAAACAAAAGGGTCCAACCTTTTCGTTTGTACCTCGAAAATTCCAGAAAATGATGTCATGGCTTTAGAAGCTTCTGATAGGCTAATTGACATCATTTGAGTGTACATGTGGATGTATTTCAAGGCCTACCTTCAAACCCAGTGCCTCTTTGCTTGACATCATGGGACAATCAAAAGAAATCAGCCAAAACCTCAGAAATAAAATTGTAGACCTCCACAAGTCTGGTTCATCCTTGGGAGCAATTTCCAAACACCTGAAGGTACCACATTCATCTGTACAAACAATAGTACGCAAGTACAAACACCATGGGATCACGCTGCCATCATACCGCTCAGGAAGGAGATGCGTTCTGTCTCCTAGAGATGAACGTACTTTGGTGCGAAAAGAGCAAATCAATCTCAAAACAACAGCAAAGGACCTTGTGAAGATGTTGGAGGAAACAGGTACAGAATTATCAATATCCACAGTAAAAACGAGTCCTATATCAACATAACCTGAAAGGCCGCTCAGCAAGGAAGAAGCCACTGCTCCAAAACCGCCATAAAAAAGCCAAACTACAGTTTGCAACTGCACATGGGGACAAAGATCGTACTTTTTGGAGAACTGTCCTCTGGTCTGATTAAACAAAAATAGAACCGTTTGGCCATAATGACCATCATTATGTTTGGAGGAAAAAGGGGGAGGCTTGCAAGCCGAAGAACACCTTCCCAACCGTGAAGCACGGGGATGGCAGCATCATGTTGTGGAGGTGCTTTGCTGCAGGAGGGACTGGTGCACTTCACAAAATAGATGGCATCATGAGGCAGGGAAAATGATGTGGATATATTGAAGCAACAGCTCAAGACATCAGTCAGAAAGTTAAAGCATGGACGCAAATGGGTCTTCCAAATGGACAATGACCCCAAGCATACTTCCAAAGTTGTGGCAAAATGACTTAAGGACAACAAAGTCAAGGTATTGGAGTGGGCATCACAAAGCCCTGACCTCAATCCAAAATAAAAATTGTGGGAACTGAAAAAGCGTGTGGGAGCAAGGAGGCCTACGAACCTGACTCAGTTACACCAGCTCTGTCAGGAGGAATGGGCCAAAATTCACCCAAATTATTGTGGGAAGCTTGTGGAAGGCTACCTGAAACGTTTGACCCAAGTTAAACAATTTAAAGGCAATTATACCAAATACTAAATGAGTGTATGTAAACTTCTAACCCACTGGGAATGTGATGAAAGAACTAAAAGCTGAAATAAATCACTCTCTACTATTATTCTGACATTTCACATTCTTAAAGTGAAGTGGTGATCCAAACTGACCTAAGACAGGGAATGTTTACTAGGATTAAATGTCAGGAATTGTGAAAAACTGTGATTAAATGTTTTTGGCTAAGGTGTATGTATGCATGTAAACTTCCGTCAACTGTACATTAATCACCAGTTTCTCCCCAGACGTCCAGAGGTCATCCCTGTAGTGTAGACTGTCCGAAGCTAGTGCCTTACAGCTGTAGACTTATCATACCACACCCACAGAGGGGGGTGGGTGACAGTTCACACCCTGTTGTAAATCAATGATTAGAACATTCAGCTATCTCCCTCTCCAAATTCACACAGGAATGTGCCTTGGTCGACACAGACATTCTCCTGCTGAAACTATAACATGTTCTAATGCAAATGCTGGAACAATATTTCTAACATTGAACGTGGGCAATGGTCAGAGGTGATCTAAAGAATGTAATTTTGGTTGTTATTTTTTGATGTCATTAAAAATGTTATAAAGGAAATACTGTAACCTTTAAAATATACACAATAGAATAAAATACACAATATCCTCTACATTATGTATGAAAAATGAACAATGATTAAAGTGTTTTTGTTAAGAGAGGGATGTGATCTTAGAAACTATAAGAGGAAATTGTTTCTATAACTTTGTACAAGTGAGTATTCACCGCCCCCTTGAGTGAGGTCAGAGTGTGTCAGCCTCATGAACTGCCCCTTCTGAATGAACTGTATAAAACAATGGGTTAAGAATGAACATATCAGACTAGAAAGGTGTCGAGCTGCAGCTCACATCCAAAGTTGTTTGAACTCTGAAATCTCAACGAGGTAGAGACGATAGTCACCTCCCGGACAATCACTGGTACGGCTGATTAGCTGTCCTAAGTATCTAGAAAAGTGAACTTAAATGGGACCATTCTACTATTCCTCTCAAATCACCGTAGTACGCTACTCTCATCACCCAATGGGAACCATCGACACGGCTGGCTAACCTATCTTCAAAGAGGCAGCTTCAAGAGCGAATGGAAATCAACTCTGTAGTTCTGTCCAGTACTACACCACAAACAAAGACATTTATACGTAAATACATTCATGATTTCTTACTCCAAACGGGCGGTGGTTCGTGTGCAAAGTATATGATTACTGTGAGAGTAGTTTCTAAATGTATCAAAGTATTATGTCTCTGTCCCTCTCTCTCGCCCTTCCCATATTTTTTTGTAACAAGCCGCCATATTGTGTCAGTGCGCTAGGGACCTGATTTAATGTATTAAGTGTGTATGTTTATCCTGTGTTACCTTTTAGTTGGCTAGCAAATAAATAATTCAACCAATTTGTGTAGTACGGAATCATAAGGCTGTTTTTTTTTACAGATGCAGGTTACAGCTGTTCAGAATGATGATATGATACAAGGTTATGATTAATCCGTTGACTGTTTATGGATGTGATAGGTAAAGACGTTTAGAGTTTAATTCGGAAGATGGTAACTTTTTAAAGAACTGCTCTCGTGGTGCCCCAATTCCTAATAAATTCATTGTTAGGTGATTAATTTAATCGCGTAACAATTAAACAAATATCAGATTAATGAAATTAAAGTCACAACACTTCTTTAAACATTCATTATGGCTCTAGTTGTCTCTGGGACCCACTACACAGCAGATCCTCTGAGACTATCTCCACTCCTTGCTCTGACGCAGGACATGACTAAGGTAAGGTGGGGGACATACTCAGAATTTTTCAAAGATGCTGTTCAAAAGCACCACATGACGAAAACATGTGTACAGAGATGCACAGGGACATCCTAATAGGTGAGTTTACTGCACATGGAGAGTAATTATGATATACACAGAGCGAGAGAGAGAGATAGAGACCGAGAGATAATGAGAGAGAAAGCAAAAAAAGGAATTATCCCCTTACCTCAGCACCATGGGCAGGGCTTTTTTTCCTGAGGGCTGGGGAGGGCTCGGCAGAACGTAGAGGGGTTGGGCCGCCGTTCTTCAGGTGCTCCCCCGAGGGCAACTTTGGTACACTCCACACAGGAACACCATCTGCAAAGGGAGCATATGAGAGGGTCAGAACCAACTGATTTCTAACCACGTTTAGGGGGGTACACTGACAGCTGGGATCTATGAGCAATTGGCCAGATCTCAAGCTTCATTGATTTGTATTGACTGATATTGATTGCTCTGCTATGAGGTTGTTGTTGCAGAGAAGGAATTCAGGAAGGAGATGGTAGTGAGGTTGGGGGGAGCTCGTGACCTATCCACATAATTCTCTATTTCTTTTCTCAATCAGATAAGCTTTTCCTTTTTAGCACAAAACAACAGAGATAAATATCGGATTGGCTCACCTGGATCACCCTCATATCCCTATCTGCCACACAGAGACAACAGGAAATTAAATTTGAGTGCATGTCTGACGATGGACTTGCGGCGCTGACATACAGAATCTATGACTCAAAAGGCCGTATGGTTGGGAGCGCAAAATGAGAAACAAAATGTACTGAAAGAGCCTGCAGGACTGGTGAGCAATCCTTGTCCTGAGGGTCACCAGCCTGGTTGTTTTGTTGCTACTATTTTGTGAGAATTTTTGCTTGTTGTTGGAGGTTGATTAATAGTTTTCTGTTGTAGCAGTGTTAATCTGAAGGCCCGTGTCTTTTCATTTGACAAGGTGTTTTGTGTCTTTCCATAAAAAAGGCCTAATTGAAAACAACCCCATTTACAGGACTGCCGCAAGGAGGCTATAGAATATGGGAAGGAATGAAAAATTGGAGAGTAGAATAATCCCATTCTTCCACTCAGGGACGAGAGTGTGCAGTTTGCAAAATCATAGGACGAATCAAAGTGGAACAATGCATTCTGACGGTGGTCATTCGTAAAATGTGTTTGATATGAAATAGACCTGCATACTGTGTGAATACATTTAGGAGATTAACAAGTTACATCTTTGTGTTGCGTTTGTGCCTATGATTTGGAGGTGAAACAACGTGTGATTTTTTTGGTGGGGTTTTAACACAATTCCTGACTTCCCAGAAATCAAGGACTAGAAATGGATCGGATGAGGTAATTGTAACCCGTGTATTGTTCCACTTCCACCTGCATGTCATTCAGTGGCCACCTTCACACTACGTGTGTATTGCTAAATCTTCGGAACATGATCCATCAGCGACATGGGACCGTTTCAGTTGTTTAACACTTTTGATGAGCACAAATAACTGACCAAATGAAACACCGTGCAATCAAGACACTGCAAATAGTGTTGTGAGATGCTTAAGCTCTGCAGGGCCCACCTTGACATATGATTCAGGTTTATAAATAGTGTACACCCACACAATGCTCAGCTACTTGTCTAGTATGCAGCCTACCTAACGCAAGTCCGTGCGATCAAAACCCTGCAAGTAGAGTGCTGCTAAGGAACCTGTTTCCAAATTCCATTCCAGTTCAAATTGGGTTAACGCTAATGCACCCGCGTCGCTCAACCCTCTCGTATCCATTATTGAGGGACCAGTTGTGCTGAGTCGACTGGCGAGGTGCCCAGGGTCTTTCTACCTGACAGAGTGCTTTGATACTGCCTTCCAGGCAGGCTTCTGTTGATTTGACAGGCAGAGCCCTCAGTAGTGTGGGCAGGCAAACCATGCTGTAGCTGATGGTATCCTCCATTTAAAAAAATACATGCACATAGGGGATAGTACTGTATAAGAAGTGGCAGCACTGCTGAGGTCCAGCATTTTGCATTGCTGAGGTCCCTGGTTTGTTGCATTTTCTCTACGTAATGTAATGTATAGTAGTATTAGTTAAAAGGAACAAAAATAAGAGACAGAAGTAATTAAATATCTTTGTACAAACATAAAACATAAAATATTTTCTTGATGTGATGAAATTTGGGCTGTTATTCTATAAGCAGTTATGCTAATGTTATTCAGGATGACCATGATAGAGAGATTGAAAAATAAATACATTTAAAAACAAATCACTGCAGCTGTCCATTCTTATGGGGGAAAGAAAAACATACATTTCTTGAGCCAGGAATTAATCAGTTTGTCCTCCCTGTTGTGGCAGTCAATGAATAGCTGTGAGCTTAGCGATGGGAGTCCCACAATGGAGATGTTGCACGACCAGAAACGGAAGAAACACCTAAAACATTGTGTTTCATTGAAAACAGGCATGCATGTGAAATGGGTTGTGTTGCAAGCCAGGGGTAATTGTGTGGAAAACATTCATGCACTACACGTTTACAATGGCCTTCCATTACAGGGCTTTGACCTCAATGCTCCTCATTTGCGCTGTTTTACCCACCCAACTCTATGCCAATTTCCTTCCTCCCCACCTCCCATAAAAGTCAAACGCATTCAGCGCTCTAATTAATTTCAGGTCTCAGTGTGACATGCCATTTTATTTGCCCCTTAGTTCCATTCTAATAGAGACATGGCACATTTGCTAGTTCTTTCACGGTGGGGATAAACTCTTGGCCAGGCAATTCATTCCTTTATGGATTGTGATCTCCAAAAAGGAAACGCTCCACATTAGGCATTTCAAATAAGCCGCCAGCAAGCTGTTTAGAAGTGGGTGCACGAGGACAAAGAGAGCAATGAGCAGCCAGATCCTCCATGACATCACTGAGTAGGCAGCCCAATAGAAAGTACAGGGTTTGTGGAAGTTCCACAAAGACCCTAAAAGCTCCAGGCATACAGTACTCACAGGGCCAAACGGATTCAAAGGGGGTGGTCCATTGCGTTCGAGCCCTGAGGGACCGTGCCAGCCAGCCAATTCGTGGTCCGACCTCATGCTTGGCGCTTTTCGGGCGCCATGCAACAACGTGACCCTGCCCATGCAGTGGGTGTGGCAAGGGTTGGCTCAGGACAGTGTGGAATGGATTTTGACCCCCGCCCCCCCGCCCAACACTCCAGTGCGCCACAGTCCTAATCTGGAACACATCCATGCCAGTGCCACCTTCATCCCGGTTACCCTTAAACCCAACACCCAAAACAACCCTTCTAGGGCGTGGGGTGTACATGCCGGAGCCGGGGTACAGCAGGTCCCCCACAAGACGACGCATTGTGAGCCAGGCAGCGGAAAGAAACTGGTTTGTACTTGCGGCCTGGCGGTCCCACTCCACACCACCCCCTGTCTGACGTACAGGGCAGGGTGACTGTTAGGACATAAATAAGGAGAACACCAGAGGAGAAGACATAAGGAGACAGAGAAACAACCTCCATCCCAACCCTCATTCCCACCCAAATCATTACATCTACTTGCACCAGAGGGAGGTTGGTTGTCCATAACTACTGCTCTAGGGTCAGCTTCAGCCACAACCTTATGCCAAATATAACCATGTATTTGAAAGATTGGGAAAAGCTGGAAGGTTTTCTTGAAAAAAGGGGCGAATTCTAACTTCCACTGAAGTCAACTTTTCAGTTAATCTTCCACCGACATCAATGCATCTCCGAGTGAAATTGAGACTTAAGTGGAAGTTAGGATTCACCCCTTAGTGCTGATCCAGGGAATTGAATGATCAATATGGGTGGAGAAAGCGGAGTCTATAGCAGGACAGTAATTGAGGAGTACTTTCCACCTTCACCCATCCAAGCAAGTCCTTTTATTGTACATTCCAACACCCATCAACCCACCTCTATGCCCAAGAGGGGCCATAGACATACATGGAAGCACCCTAAGGCTGCAAGAGTTTTGCTTTGAAAGATCTTTATTGGATCCATGTTCTGGCACAGAGACGGTTAACATGGCAGATAAACTGAGTTGTAGGCACCTTTGTGTATTTGGCATAGATGAACTCCAGTGGAAACTTTCAAGTGCATAGTTGTATTGTAGTAGACTCTTTCATACACACATTCAAACATGACATGCACTGACTAAGGGACACAGATAAATGCTTTTGTTAACCGGTTGTAAACCATATTGATCATAAATACACACATAATTATTAGTTTGAGAAGGAATAACACCAATGCCATTCATCAAGACACAACAAAACAATTAAGGAAATACATACAACATCCATAAAACAAGAACCAAAACTACAAACTATGAAAAAACAACACGGATGCAACATTCAACAACATTTATGACAGACACTCAAGTTCAAGGCTCCGGTTAGATAAGGGCAAGGGCCACAATCCACCTCCATGATCATGTGGCCCTTGCTGCTGCTGTCGGGGTCTGGAAGAGGGGACGGGGCCAACGCCAGGAGGGGCATGCCCGTGGCACACTCACCGGAGGGGGGACCGCGGGTGTGGTTGGGCTGGGAGGCCTGGGGCTGGCTGTGGGTTTGGGTCTGTTGCAGGATGTTCAGGCACTCTCCCAGGCAGCTCAGGGTGGCGGCCGACGTGGCTTTGAGGAGCAGGAGGTCCTGGTCCAGGCAGGAAAGGGGTCCTCGCGTGGGGAGGGACTCGATGGACTGGACCAGGTTCTTCTGTTGGCCCTCTGCTTGGCTCACCGCCTGAGGGAGGACAGGACAGAGTTAAAAGGGTTTGTGACCATTTCAAATCAGAGTGGAGGGTGTTGGAGAAAATATAACTTTTAAATAGATTGAAATCATGTGTTTGACTTAAAGAGCATACTCATTGACACCAACAGTGATCTTCTGATAATGAACTAATAAAAACACCTTTTCAGAGTAAGTTTCACATTTAGATACAATACATTGACACATTCATGTACCTCCTCAACTTTAGCTCGCCCTCCTCAACCTTAGCTGCCAACTTTATCAGTGACTAAACGTCGAAGGGGTCATATCTGACCGATGAATAGAGGATTATGTGGAATACGTGATCTGCAGCTATTCTCTCTCCCCATGTTCTAGTTTCTGTGGGAACGGCTGCAGCTGCTCCCTCAGCAACAGATGCACTGACCTCACTGCGACCCTGAGAATGCCAGGGCAGCAGACACAACAAACTTTACCTTGGGAAATCTCTACGAATCAGCCTAGTGTGTTTCTATTAATATTGCTACATGCTCGGGAAATGCTTGCCAGAATATGCCGGATGTTGCTAAATAACCAGCTTCTGAATGAAGCCTAGGTAAGTTGAAAATGAGGTAAAACTTCACATTTGGCTAACTATTCCTTTTAATATGAATCATTCCTTATGAATTGAATACAATAAAATCAGTTTTGACTAACTACTGAGGAAATCAAAAAAAGGTATTGTGGTTTCCTGTATGGGGAGGCTGAAAAGGACATGAAAAGCCTGTAAACCATTGTGAAGGTTCTAGCTAGTGGCTACTCTATGGGTATTTATTTTATCCAGAAATTGGTCACTATTACTCCTGACCACATGTATATATTAGTATATATTTATATTGCTACTGGTCACCATTACTGCTGTTTACATGTGCCTTCAGAAAGTATTTGCACCCTTTGTCTTTTTCCAAATTTTGTTGTGTTACAGCCTGAATTCAAAATGGATTCCACTTATTTATTTTCTCTCTCTCCCCCATCTATTCTACACACAATACCCCATAATGACAAAGTGAAAACCTGTTTTTAGAAATGTTTTCAAATGTATTGGAAATGAAATATGGAGAATCATTTTTACTGCTCTAATTACATTGATAACCAGTTTATAATAGCAATAAGGCACCTCAGGGGTTTGTGGTATATGGCCAGTATACAATGGTTAAGGGCTGTGTCACTGTAAATTTGGTATCGGCACTGACCTGTATATATCTTCCCACCTTATTCCCCCTTTTTTTTAAATAGTTATACTATTGTGATATTGATTACTGAACTGTTGTGTAGAGCATGCAAGTTAAGCATTTCACTGTACTTGAGCATGTGACAACACTTGAACTAATGAATCTGGGTTGTTTATCATGCTTTAAATATTTCAGTGAATTAATATTGTATAGCTTCCCAAACACACAGCAGCCCACTCTTCAATGGCACATTGTTTTTTTTCGCTGACTGACAGATTCAGTGAGCGCCATTACAGCCAGGGTTATATTGTGGTACTTCCACTGATACGGAATAAGTAGCTAATCCAACTACAATACAAACAGAACAAATGTGATGTTATTGATAGGACTGGCCTCTGGTAGATATTTTTACAAACACTGAAATGAATCAGTGACAAAATGCTTTTATATGGGGACTGCACTGCAATTCTACGTTCTCCTTCAAAAACACAAACGACTGACCCGCAGCAGGTCAGCATATGTGGGACCACACAGCCGTCATACCACTCAGGAAGGAGACGTGTTCTGTCTCCTAGAGATGAACGTACTTTGGGGCGAAAAGTGCAAATCAATCGCAGAACAGCAAAGGACCTTGTGAAGATGCTGGAGGAAACAGGTACAATAGTATCTATATCCACAGTAAAAAAAAGAGTCCTATATCGACCTAACCTGAAAGGTCACTCGGTAAGGAAAACGCCACTGCTTCAAAACCGACATAAAAAAGCCAGACTACAGTTTGCAACTGCACATGGGGACTAAGATCATACTTTTTGGAGAAATGTCCACAAAAATAGAAATGTTTGGCCATAATGACCATCGTTATGTTTGGAGGAAAAAGGGGGAAGCTTGCAAGCTAAAGAACACCATCCCAACCGTGAAGCACAGGGGTGGCAGCATCATGTTGTGGGGGTGCTTTGCTGCAGGAGGGACTGGTGCATTTCACAAAATAGATGGCATCATGAGGTAGGGAAATTATGTGGATATATTGAAGCAACATCAAGAGATCAGTCAGAAAGTTAAAGCTAGGTCAAAAATGGGTCTTCCAAATGAACAATGACCCCAAGCATACTTCCAAAGTTGTGGCAAAATGGCTTAAGGACAACTTATTCAAGGTATTGGAGTGGCCATCACAAAGCCCTGACCTCAATCCTATAGAAGATTTGTGGGCAGAACGGAAAAAGCATGTGCGAGCAAAGAGGCCTACAAACCTGGCTCAGTTACACCAGCTCTGTCAGGCGGAATGGGCCAAAATTCACCCAACTTATTGTGGGAAGCTTGGGGAAGGCTACCTGAAACATTTAACCCAAGTTAAACAATTTAAAGGCAATGCTGCCAAATACTAATTGAGTATGTAAACTTCTGACCCAATGAGAATTTGATGAAAGAAATAAAAGCTGAAATTAATCACTCTCTACTATTATTCTGACATTTCACATTCTTAAAATAAAAGTGGTGATCCTAATTGACCTAAGACAGGACATTTTTACTATGATTAAATGTCAGGAATTGTGAAAAACTGAGTTTAAACGTATTTGGCTAAGGTGTATGTAAACTTCCGACTTCAACTGTACTTTCTTGTTGTAGTGGGGACAATAACATTAGTCGACTCTAAATTACACTAAGGAAAATGTAAGAGAGAGACACAGACAGAGAGCGAGAGACACAGAGAGAGAGACACAGAGACACAGAGAGAGAGAGAGAGACACAGAGAGAGACACAGAGAGAGAGAGAGAAAATCGTAAGAGAGAGAAAGGGGTAGGAGAAAGAGATACAAAGGACTACAAAGAACCAGTCCAGGGTCATATAGCATAACAGTATTTCCTACAGAGCCAATACAGTATGCTGCAGTTAAATCCCAAAAAATAAAGCAGACATGAGACTTCACACTCACGGTTGATTCAACATGACCTTGACATAGACAGAGAGAGAACGAGAGACAGACAGCCCATCAGTAAGAGATTGGCCTAATTCAGTCAGGCTATCTCCCTCGGTCAGGGACCAGGCCCCTTACTGAGGCCTACAGCCACAGATACAACAGAGACTGTGTCCACCAGGGGTGGCCTCTACACTACAAACCTCTGCAACAAGATCCTTCAAAATGGTGACTCACAATAACAATTCCCAGCGAGTTGCATACAGGAGTATGCACTTTGTATACACAGCTCATCTCCTTGTCTTAAGACTCCAGAGCAAGGACACAGAGGGTCCACAGAGAGTGGACCAACTAAAATAGCCCGGTCCAAAACGACCACCAGTATGGAGGTAGAAGCGGCGCAGAGACTGAAACTGCCTCCCTTCGTTTCCCACTTGGAGAGACGATGGGTCTAGAAATAAGCTGACCCGAACGAACCATTGAGCCATGGCTGCCTAAATGCCCAGTGGTGCTGCTCTACTCAGGGGGAGTCCAGGCGTCTGATGGGTTCACGTCAGCCAGTCGTGACAGGCAGCACTGCTGGAGTCAAGTCATGTGGTCTAGTCTCCGAGCTGGTCGGAAGGTGATGGAGCCTGCGAGTGAAAGGCAACAGCATGATGGCAGCACTCCCAGTGTTCACATGGATGATGTCATCGGGGGGGGGGGGGGGGGGGGGGGGGGGGGTTGATGCCTAGTGAGTGTTAGTGTGCCGTGTTTCCATAAGACTGAGCAGAGATGTTGGCTCGTGTAGAGATTTACTGGGGTGTGATATATGCTACTAGTGTTTACTACTACAGCCCACCAAGTCACAACTACACTAAGCAGCAGTCTACCTCTACAACCTACCAAACCACTGCCATTCTCATGGGATTTCAGACGTATTTGACCAATTGATTATCTTGTGTACCAAATGATTATTACAGGAGCTAGGAAAGTTCATTTAATCACGAGTGAAAATTTGAGCCTAATCCTATGTAGCAAAAATATGGATGAGACGCCAATGGCGTGAGAGTGACAATAGATGTTGGAAAGACAGCACAAACTAATCTGGGACCACTGTCCTGTGTCATCTCATAAATCTCCCAGTAAGCAGGGCAGGACAGCGATGCCACCTCCCATCCCAGAGCCTCTACCAAGGTGTATAAATCTGCCTCTAGGCCCCAGCTCCATTCCCTCTCTGTCACCACCTGGCCTGGTGCCAGCCCCCTTTATGGGACTTCATTTCCATCGTGAACAGAAAGGCAGCACAACAACATACAGACGAGGTGAGGAGGAGAGAGAGAGGGAGGGAGAAAATGGAGGGACACATAGAATGAAAAATCAGGCCAAGGAAATAGGGGAATGTTACAGGGCTGTTATTGGGAAGAATGCAGGTTAGCATAACATTGAAACAGCATAGAGAAGAGAAAGACAGTTTCTCCATTCATGTTTTTTTAAATACACCCTATCGTTCTTAGACAAGATCTCATATTAAACAGTTATTTTCAGTGTTAAGAGTGACGCAGCATAGGGCATCTGATCTGATTGAGTAATTGAAAGGGCATTATGAAAAATTGACATTTTTACAAGAATGTCAAAAACCTGCAGTGCTGATCGATTTACCAAAATGTTGGTTATTTTTCCGTTCATTTCTTTTTTACAATTGACAAATCGGATCTAACCTTAACTGTGCAATGTAGTAGGGAGTTGTAGTTTCCAACAGGCCAATATTTTACATAGTTTAGCGCATAATCCATTGCGCATATATTTGTCCGGTCTGTTTTTTTTACGCTTGCTACGGAAGAGAAAAGAACGCGCAATCGTGAGGTGATAAAGAGAGCAGCTGTTGCTTCGCGAGGTACCTCTACCTGAAAATACATGACCTAAGTGATTGATAGCTGGTATTCAGGTGTCATAAAAGTAAGCCTTATTTACTTTGAAGAACTGCAAAATAGTGATTTTGTCAGACATCTCGATAGAGCGGCTGCCTATTCTGAGATGACGTGGAATGAAAAAATAAAGTCAAATAAAAAATGTAATGTACAAAACTGAAATATTTTATTAAAGTAATGTGAATAAATAATAAGCAGTAATGGGTAGTCACTACCATCATGGGACGTTTATTAATTGTTTTACTCTGTGTTACAGAATAAAACCCACATAATGCTTTTTTTAATTAATTTTTTATAATCCAACCGAAACTACCTAAAAAGAAAAAAACACTAAATCGCTCAGCACCAACAACCTGCCAGTGTTGTTTGAACACAATGCCTTTGAGGACAAATACGAGAGCTATAGTTTCACGAGGTGCCGTGGCTCCGTACTCCCCTCTGTTCATATTAACTAGCTGAGTCCCTGTCGTTTTAGGTGATCCAATTCCAGCAAAAATGTTATTACATTACTTATTTGCTATCCTGCTAGCCGGTGTACTATTTACCAATGCCCTTTTTAGAGCTCCAGGTTTCTGAGAAACTGTACAAAGCCACCTTGTTCCAGAAGCAGAGCCTCAAAAGAGAGCAACCTTTGCTGTTGGCTCTCATACCTGTGCATTGATACGGTGTCCAGAAGCTACAATAGGAATGATACAATCTGACCATTCATGTCCTTTACCCAGTGGGGGGGGGGGGGGGGGATTGTGTTATTTGTGCCATGTAGATTTATCAGTAACTAATGGAACTAATGTTCTGCCCTCCACTCATTCCGGGAAAGCAATGGTACAGCATACAAGTGTGTCCACGACCAACACTCCATACACCATGCCAGTCTTGTCCTGGAGGCAGAACTAAGCGTTTCCCCCCCTAGATAGGCCAGCTGCAAAATTGGCTATATCGTAAAAATTCATGAAAACAAAAATGTGCTTTTTCGTCTTAAGGTTAGGCATTAGGGTTTGCAGTGTGGATAAGGTTCGGTTTAAAAATGAGGTTTTATGACTTTGTGGCTGTGCCAGCTAGGGATCACTCTGTAGAGCTGCCTCCAGAACAAGATTCATGACAAAAAAAACTCTAACCTGCAAATAATTCAGGGCAAAGACATAATAAATGAACAAACATAACAAAGCCTAAATTTTTCTAAAGATCAGAGTATACACAATCCATCACTCATTCCAGTAATTTCCCATTTTACCCGATGTACCTACCGACGCTCCTGAAAAAATATATTAGTCCTATTAGTCCTTCTTGCAAAGATTAGACAAAAAAAACTGTTTCTCGTCTGATACTAGAACACGCTTTGTCATCAGTTCGGGAAGTCTTCCCATCAGCTGAAATGTAATTCAAGTCATCTTATCTATATAATTCAGCAGACAAGTACACAGCCCACTATACAATAGCAGGAACAAAACTAGACCGCTAGGGATAACTAAACAAAAGCTAGAAAGTCTTTCCAGGGCGAAAAACAGAAATTCGTGAATGAATGCATGTGAGCAATAGCCTGGTTAACCCAGATTGAATGCTGTGCTCACAATGATAAGTGCAGTGTTCAGTCTGATTTAACCAGGCTATCCGAGCATGAAGGCAGAGCAGATGTGGACCAGGCTGTGGCCGGAATTGGCAGCTTGGTAACTCCATGGGGTATAATTGATACAGTACAGGGCCCGCTTAGCACAGTCTGACACTGATAGAATTTTCCCCTAAAGAAAGGAGACATACAAAGTACAGAGTGCGTTTTGGAGGATGACTAATGGCAATCGGAGGGGGTTCTCAGTCACAAAAGTACTACACCAAAATGTCCATGCAAATCAATGCCAAATTCCGCAATTGGTTACTCAACCATTTTAGCAAACACTGGAATTACCGGTATAATGCCCTTTCATCCTCTTCACTCCATAGGCACACCACCTCTCCAGTTCAGACTTCACTCCATAGGCACACCACCTCTCCAGTTCAGACTTCACTCCATAGGCACACCACCTCTCCAGTTCAGACTTCACTCCATTAGGCACACCACCTCTCCAGTTCAGACTTCACTCCATTAGGCACACCACCTCTCCAGTTCAGACTTCACTCCATTAGGCACACCACCTCTCCAGTTCAGACTTCACTCCATAGACACACCATCAGCTTGCGCAGTGTTTCCCCAAACTCGGCCCTGGGGACCCCAAGGGGTGCAGTTTCTTTTTATTTTTTTACCCTAGCACCACACAGCTGATTCAAATAATCAAAGCTTGATGGTGTCATTATTTGAATCAGCTGTGAAGTTCTAGGGCAAAAGCCAAAATGTGCACCCCTTGGGGTCCACAGGACCGAGTTTTGGAAACGCTGAGCTAGCCTTTTAGCTAGCTTTCCCCTTTGTCACATGCCATTTTAAGCAGTATGGATATATACAGAGAAATGCCAAGCCAGCTAAAGCTACAGACATAGAGCGCAGTGCAGTCAATGTTGAAAGGGTCAGAAGCCTAGGCCAAAAAAATTGTTGCTGAACTCGTTGCACCAACGGCCAACCTGAGGGTAAGCAGAAACACTGAACACATAGGACAAGAAATATGGTGCCGTATGAAAATAAGTTGTTGGGGTCAATGTTGTGGTCAATTTAAAATGACAGCGTCATGTACTTTGAACAGAAATATTCCCCATTTGTGTACATAGTGCATTTAAAAATCCAAACTCCACGGACGCCAATCTGTCTGACATTGTGATGAATTTGGCAGTCTCCCTAGAGCCTACGACAATAAATTACCAATACAGCCATGATGTCATCACAGAGGGACAGTTTCAGGTTCCACCCACCTCTTTGACCTCCAGTAGTCGGCCGGGATACTGGTTCTTGGCCCGTCGAGCAGCGGCTGGGGACTTGTGGTGGGTGATGGTCACGATGTTGCTCGGTGTGCCCGGACACGCCAAGTGCCTCTGGATACCAGGCGATGAGGAGGCTGGTGGGAGGTGGGGGAGGAGGGAGACGCTACGGGACCGACCGGAAGATGACGAGCCCTGAGAGAGAAAGACGCACACAAAAAGAAAAAGAGTGAGGAGGGATATGTGAACTGCCACACCACTCAGCTACTTCCTACTACTATTTTCATATTCACCTGTATCCAATGGTTTGCGAGTCAAACCGGGGGGGGATGGGTTTAGCCTTCTTGAATAAGCTTGGGTACGATATGAAAGCCATGTTGAAACCTATGCCTGACGACGGGCAGCCCGACGGGCAGACCGAAGACTGCACCTTGTGGTTTCCTTAAAAAGGTCCACATTTCAGTCGTATGAGAAGAACCGTGACTAAACCTTAGGCCTCCTGTTATTACAAACCCCAAACAAAACCAGAGCAAAAGCTACCACCTTTCCAGTGAACTCAACTCCTAAATTAGCTTCAGGTTATTTCTATCCTGGGCAAGAGAAAATAAGTTTAAGAAGCCATCAACCAAACTTTAAAAAAGTGGACCTTTGCCTTCCGTCTTCTTTATAGCTCTACACAAAAAAAAAAATCTCATCCGGTTCTCTCCTTCCTTCTGTCCCTCTTTCGTCTCTCCATTTCCCTGCCCTGTGTATACTGTCTGCCATATCTCTCAGTCGGAACCCGTCCTCACCCTCAATCAATTTACAGCAGTTCCAGAGAGACAGCGCCCCTCCACCCTGGATACCAGAGGCCTGGGCACAGCACAGCACATTTGAGAGAGAGAGAGAGAGCAGAGGTAAGATAGATAAATAGATCAAATAAACGACTGCCTCCCTGAGCACTGCTCACCGGAGGAGAAACAACTCGGCTTCCATTTTGGAAGCAGCAACTCTCACTCCCAGGACCACAGAGCCATAATAGTCACAAACGGAATAAGGCACATTGTGACACTGCAGGAAAGTGCAGGATACTTTATTTCCCAATGGCCGCAAGTATGTATGTGAATCATTCAAATTTTCACCCTAACGACGTTCCAAATCGCGAGACGGCAGCTTTCTGTGAGAACAAGACCATGAAGCTACAGCAGTGAGTAAATCAGATGGGGGGGGGGGGGACACAGCATTTAGATGTGTCCAACAGCAGCTCAGGTCTCTCCTCTCTAAAACTGGCACAGAGCTGCAGGCGTTTCAGAAAACTGCAACAGTGAGAAGATGGCAGTCATGGAGACGGAGAGAGGGAGCAAATGAGGGGTAATGAGAACGAGTACTGAACCCAGAGAGAGAGAAAGAGAAAGAGCGCAAATGAGGGGTAATGAGAACAAGTACTGAACCCAGAGAAAGAGAGCAAATGGGGGGTAATGAGAATGAGTACTGAACCCAGAGAAAGAGAGCAAATGGGGGGTAATGAGAATGAGTACTGAACCCAGAGAAAGAGAAAGCGAGAGAAATAGAAAGAGAGAGAACCACCTGTATCACTGAAGCTGGGAGAGGAAAAGTTACTGTCATGCATGGCTAACGTTAGCTAGCAGATTTTAACGGGCTAATGTGACGCTCCATTAGCCATTACAGGATAGGTACTGTTTGTGGAGTAGCACAGAGAATTTGACCAACCTTATCCTGGCCATACAATCTTAGTTCTTGATTCAGCCAAACATCTTCTAAAATTTGTGTGTCCAGTTGCAGATGGTTCATTTGAATTTAGAAAATGCGCTGTTAGTAAAATACTTTTTTTTGCTGCATGAAGTAATCCAACAATGTGTTCGAATGTGTACAAATCTTTTCCCATTGATTGAGACAGGTGGGTCTACCCCAAAGTGCCACATTTCACTCACCTGTTTCAATCAATGAGATAAGATTTTAAATAAACAAGATGGAGGCATACACATAAAAATGTAACATTTTCTAAATTCAAACAAAGCACCTACAAATGGATACTGACATTTTTGAAGGTACATGTTTGGCTGAATCGAGAATAAATAAATAAATAAATAAATGGAGAAGAAAAAAAAAAAAATATATATATATACATACAGTTCCTTGCGAAAGTATTCGGCCCCCTTGAACTTTGCGACCTTTTACCACATTTCAGGCTTCAAACATAAAGATATAAAACTATTTTTTTGTGAAGAATCAACAACAAGTGGGACACAATCATTAAGTGGAACGACATTTATTGGATATTTCAAACTTTTTTAACAAATCAAAAACTGAAAAATTGGCCGTGCAAAATTATTCAGCCCCCTTAAGTTAATACTTTGTAGCGCCACCTTTTGCTGCGATTACAGCTGTAAGTCGCTTGGGGTATGTCTATCAGTTTTGCACATCGAGAGACTGAAATTTTTTCCCATTCCTCCTTGCAAAACAGCTCGAGCTCAGTGAGGTTGGATGGAGAGCATTTGTGAACAGCAGTTTTCAGTTCTTTCCACAGATTCTCGATTGGATTCAGGTCTGGACTTTGACTTGGCCATTCTAACACCTGGATATGTTTATTTTTGAACCATTCCATTGTAGATTTTGCTTTATGTTTTGGATCATTGTCTTGTTGGAAGACAAATCTCCGTCCCAGTCTCAGGTCTTTTGCAGACTCCATCAGGTTTTCTTCCAGAATGGTCCTGTATTTGGCTCCATCCATCTTCCCATAAATTTTAACCATCTTCCCTGTCCCTGCTGAAGAAAAGCAGGCCCAAATCATGATGCTGCCACCACCATGTTTGACAGTGGGGATGGCTGTTCAGGGTGATGAGCTGTGTTGCTTTTACACCAAACATAACGTTTTGCATTGTTGCCAAAAAGTTCAATTTTGGTTTCATCGGACCAGAGCACCTTCTTCCACATGTTTGGTGTGTCTCCCAGGTGGCTTGTGGCAAACTTTAAATGACACTTTTTATGGATATCTTTAAGAAATGGCTTTCTTGCCACTCTTCCATAAAGGCCAGATTTGTGCAATATACGACTGATTGTTGTCCTATGGACAGAGTCTCCCACCTCAGCTGTAGATCTCTGCAGTTCATCCAGAGTGATCATGGGCCTCTTGGCTGCATCTTCTCCTTGTATGAGCTGAAAGTTTAGAGGGACGGCCAGGTCTTGGTAGATTTGCAGTGGTCTGATACTCCTTCCATTTCAATATTATCGCTTGCACAGTGCTCCTTGGGATGTTTAAAGCTTGGGAAATCTTTTTGTATCCAAATCCGGCTTTAAACGTCTTCACAACAGTATCTCGGACCTGCCTGGTGTGTTCCTTGTTCTTCATGATGCTCTCTGCGCTTTTAACGGACCTCTGAGACTATCACAGTGCAGGTGCATTTATACGGAGACTTGATTACACACAGGTGGATTGTATTTATCATCATTAGTCATTTAGGTCAACATTGGATCATTCAGAGATCCTCACTGAACTTCTGGAGAGAGTTTGCTGCACTGAAAGTAAAGGGGCTGAATAATTTTGCACGCCCAATTTTTCAGTTTTTGATTTGTTAAAAAAGTTTGAAATATCCAATAAATGTCATTCCACTTCATGATTGTGTCCCACTTGTTGATTCTTCACAAAAAAATACAGTTTTATATCTTTATGTTTGAAGCCTGAAATGTGGCAAAAGGTCACAAAGTTCAAGGGGGCCGAATACTTTCGCAAGGCACTGTATATTTATTTTTTTCCCGGCCAATTTAAGGTTTGCCGAAAATTCTCTGTGCTACTTCCACCATGACCTATCCTGTAATGGCTAATGGAGCAACACATTAGCCTGTTACAATCTGCTAGCAAGGCTAACTTACGAACCCTGCAAAGATTATTCAAGCTTGTGAACTATGCAACTTGTTCTACCTTTCAGTGGATACAGAAACAACTTCTCATGAGGGTACAACAACAACAAAACGCTCCAATTTCTGCATTCTATTAGGTCTCCAATTTGGTAAGGGTAAAGATTTACCACCGCTTGGTTCATGCCTTTCCCTATTAGGAAACACTTGAGTGACTGACTCTACCTACACTGTACACATAATGCAATTGTGACAGGTTAAAGGAAATAGTCATAGCCTGTTATACATTAAAAAGTATTAGTAAGTTCATAGTATGTGAGGATCTTAAAACATCTAAGGTTAAAAAGATGCATTCAGTATCAGTTGATAAAGATTGATAACATTCATATAATTGTGTTAAAGTTCAAATCTGTCAAAGGGTACGAATTGTGAGAGTAATGTGTAAATGTTATATTGATTACTTGATTTTGTGGTGCCTAAAAGTGTTAATCTGTGATCTACGAAATGCTCTTAATCTATGAGCCGGAGATCGATTGCTCTGGTCTCCACCCATATTCCTGGGGAAAATCGCAGTCTTTTTCTCATTCAACTAAACGTTAAATTGAGAATACAACACCGTATCACTCTCGTGATTATTTCTCCCCTGTTTTCAGGTACTTTATTGATGATAAAAATAGTAATTTAAATGTTATAACTCACTAACATGTCAAGAGTGTTTAAGGTGTGTCTTAGTAACGTTTTGAGGAAGTTAGAGTTAAGTTTGAAGAGAGTAATATTAGCCCTGCTCGGTTGAAGTGAAGAATAGCATCGTACTGAGAGTAGCTGCCATTTTATGTCGATTGTGAATGAACATGTACGTTGTTAAGAAGATATTTTGCTGTGTTATTTGTATAATGGTCTTTCTGTTGTTTTGTAATGTGTTACTTTTGTGAAATTGATTCAACTAAACGTTAAATTGAGAATACAACACCGTATCACTCTCGTGATTATTTCTCCCCTGTTTTCAGGGGCGTAACACAATCACTCTCCACTTACACAGCCTCAGCAGTACTTCAACAAGCTCCCATTCCCCTCCTCCCAACAGGCACGTCTGCCCCTCACAGGTGTGCCCATATTGCTTAGGCTGACTTGGCCCGCCATAACAGAACGTGGGGTGGTGGGCACCACATAAATCAGGAGACGGTATCAAAAAAAGGCTGAAATAATCTACTGAAATGTATCTACAGTGGGGCTGAGCTGGGCCGGTTAAGAGGAACCCGAAAGTGATGTATAAATTATATTCTGAAGGTTCTGTAGGGAATTACTTCCCACAAAAGAGCCGGGATGAGAGGAATTTCAAACATCAGTGAGAGTTATTTTAGAACACAGTAGAATCCGCTCTTCCACTACAGTGTGGTACAAAATGTAGCCTCAGGCGATGAGATGCCTTTCTACTTTTCTACTGTACAAAGAAAGTCATTGTCAACACACCAGAGAAAGGATTGCCATTTGTAACTGGTGACCGACACATTGCACGAAACTGTAAAAAATGCAAGACAGCTTTTTGAATACAAAAGTTTAAATCTCCACCGAAAGCGTAAATAAGCATCTAAACTGAGAAAAGTGCAGTTTACTTATCAGTTGTACACCCAGCACTGGCAATAATTAAAACTATAGAACAGAAATTGCCCTCATTCCCCAAGTGTATTTCGGCGCTCAGGCTATTGTAGATTGTTTATGCTAAGCCAGGAATACATCTTAGACTTTGGAAGAGATGTGATACTGATCTCGGAGGCAGAATGGGAGGCTTAGACACGATTAGATACGTTTGTCTGTCACGGTACAGGAACCCAAAAAAGCTCACCCACTTTTGGGAGAGAAAAAAAAAAACTCCTCTTTTGGGGAGCCTTCCCCTTACTGATCCAAGTTAAGGAGTATAATTGGACTTCTGTCTATTCAACTGTGTAGCACTTTTTTGAAAAAGTGAATAGCTATACGCTGTGTGTGAGAGTTTGCAATGAAAGTTTTCAAGCTGGTATCCAAGAACATAAAGGCTTTTTCTACACTTTCAAATATATGGAGGAGGGCAGAAAGTGAGAACCGGGACACAACGAGAGGTGAAGACATGGACAACCCTATAAGTGTATTTATGTCTACAGTATATAGAGATCTGAAAATTTAGAAGGCAGGTGTTTGTACATTGTTGGTACAAGGTCAGTAGCTCAGGTGTGGACGGGTGCATCTTGACTCACCAGCCCCTCCTGGCTGCCTCCCGTCGTTCTCTCCACACTCAGGTGCTCATCCGATCCCTTAAACTTCCAGACCTAAGGCCAAACACACACAAAAAAAACATAGAACTCAGTACAGGGTCGTGTTCAGTAGCTGGGGAAATGGAAAGATACAACCTCAACTTGTCTAATAAGAAAAGCTCATTTTTGTTTTCCCATTACAAAACTTATGTGCCCTGATGAACATGACCCCAGGTGCAAAACAGATGACGTTTCTTCCTTCCACTGTTAAAAAGGAACTGGTCGGCACACTGCTATACAGTAGGTTCTAAATCTTCACCGTTCCCTTCACAACCCAGCGACTTCCAAACCAGGCTGCCAAGGCCCACAGCAGAGATCCAGAGGATGGGGTAACTCCATAATGAGGCTGATACTCCACTGTCACATGGAGACTGGCTTTAAAATGTACCCCGGACAGGCAGTGCATAGCCAGCAGAGACCAACAATAGGGCTGTACGGGAACGCCAGAGATGCATGGTCTGCTACCCTCTTATCTATTATACCAAGAGAGCAGGAGTCCATAACCAGCCGTACTGACCCAAATTCTATTCACTCTCCAAATCAAGTCTACGTCGGCAATGGATTAACACAAACTCATTTACATAAGGAAACGTGTACGATTGTCTTTTTTGACAGGAAACAGGAACCATATTTACGAGAGTTATTGTGCCACGAGGCAGGGGTGGAGGAAATGGTGATGCGTGATAGGAGAGCGCGAGGAGATGCAGACAGGGAGAGCATTGTTTGTAGACTGCTGCGGTGCACTCACACAATCAGTCTGTAGACATGGGGAGATGGAGAGAGAAAACGAAGGAGAGAGCACGAGTGAATGAAAGGAAGAGAAAGAGCAAAATATAGTATGCTGAAGAATAGGCCATTTGCCAAAACAAATTTTCCTACAAAAGGAAAAAAACTTTTTCCTACAAAAAAACACAATATGCTTCTTTTTTTTAACTCTCAGGTGGCAGTCCGGATTCAACATGACCTTGACTTGAATCAGACTTTCACAGACTTTTCCACACAAACTTTTTTTATTTTTATTAAAGAGTTCATAGGTTTGGAAGGGTTCCACAAAGTTATTGCCAGGTGGCACGTACCCAGGTTACCTCTCACTCTCAAACAGACAGAGTATCAGGGATGATACTCTATTTAAAGGGAATAGCTGACTCCCATAAGTCCTACTGTAGCAGCCGCAGAGCCCTATGGGAGGAGATAGCAGGAGCGTTAGAGGGGTAGAGGAGGGAGGAGCAGGTGTACGAGCTGTGCCAAGATAAGATGGGATCTACAAGAGAGGATAATTCTGCAAGGTGATGGTGAGCATTCATGTCTACACCAGAATTACTCACCTGGTATACAGTGCCTCCATAAAGTATTCACACCCCTTGACTTTTTCCAAATTTGGTTGCGTTACAGCCTTAATTTAAAATGGATTACATTGAGATTTTGAGAACTGGCCAAAACACAATTCCCCATAATATCAAAAGCAGAATTATGTTTTTAGAAATATTTACAAATTAATTAAAAATGAAAAGCTGAAATAGCTTTAGTGAACAATTATTCAACCCCTTTGTATGGCAAGTCTAAATAAGGTGCATGGACTCACTGTGTGCAAGAAGTGTTAAACATGATTTTTGAATGACTACGTCATCTCTGTACCCTACACATACAGATAATTGCAAGGTCCCTCAGTCGGGCAGTGATTTTCATACAGATTTAACCACAAAGACCAGGGAGGTTTTCCAATCCCCAGCAAAGAAGGGCACTTGTAGGTAGATGGGTAAAAACAAAAGAAAAGCAGACATTGAATATCCCTTTGAGCATGGGAAGTTAATAATTACACCCAGGATGGTGTATCAATACACCCAGTCACTGCAATGATACAGGCGTCCTTCCGAACTCCTGAGCGGCAGGTAGCCTAGCGGTTAAGAGCGTTGGGCCAGTAACTAAAGGTTGCTGGTTCGAATCCCCAATCAGACTAGGTGAGAGAAAAAAATCTTTCTTGCCCTTGAGCAAGGCACTTAACCCTAAATGTCACTCTGGATAAGAGCGTCTGCTAAATGACTCAAATGTAAAACTCAGATGCCGGGAAGACGGAAGGAAACCAATGGTGAATTTAAAACAGTTAGAGTTTAATGGTTGTGATAGGATGGATCAACAACGTTGTAATTACTCCACAATACTAACCTAAATGACAGAGTGAAAAGGAGGAAGCCAGTACAGACTAAAAAATATTCCAAAACATGTATTCTGATTGAAATGAGGCACGAAAGTAAAACTGCAAAAAATGACCTGAATACAAAGTGTTATGTTTGGGGCAAATCCAATACGGCACCGAGTATCAATGTTCATATTGTCAAGCATGGTGGTGGCTGCATCATGCTATGGGTATGTTTGTCGTCGGCAAGGACTAGGGAGTTTTTTTAGGATAAAAAAAACAGAATAGAGCTTAGCACAGCCAAAATCCTAGAAAACCTGGTTCAGTCGGCTTTCCAACAGACACTGGGAGACAAGTTCGCTTTTCAGCAGGACAATAACCTAAAACACAAGGCCAGATATACACTGGAGTAGCTTACCAAGACGACATTGAATGTTCCTGAGTGGCCTAGTTAATGTTTTGACTTAAAATTGTCTTGAAAATCTATGGAAAGACTTGAAAATGACTTGAAAATTACCAACAACCAACTTGACAGAGCTTAAATCCTTTTCTGAAGAATAATGTGCAAATATACAATCCAGGTATGAAAATCTCTTAGAGTCTCACCCAGAAAGGTGATTCTAACATGTATTGACTCAGGGGTGTGAGATAAATTAGATATTTCTGTATTTCATTTTGAATAAATTTGGTAACATTTCTAAAAACATGTTTTCACTTTGTCATTATGGGGTATTGTGTGTAGATGGGTGAGAGAAAACAATATATATATTTTCAATTAAGGCTGTAAAAAAAATACATGTGTAATAAGTCAAGGGGTATGAATACTTTCCGAAGGCTATGAACGTTATCTACTGTGCCTGCTGTGTGCATTGAGACTGCATGAACGCAAAGGAATTCCAAAATCCAACCACTATAGGAAAGAGCATTCGCTGTTTCAGTGTGCCAACAGTGCACCCAACAACAAGGGTTTGCAACAAAATCTCACAACCACAAAGCTACTTTCTCTCAAACTACTTCACTTCTCCCGCTATCGACCCCTACACTAATAACATAGTTGTCCATTCAAGCCATCTGTCAAAAGCCATATTTACAGCAATTTAAATTTCCTCCAAGGTGCCTGAACCCAAGTAATTCAATCAATCAGAGCTGTGCTTACAGAAGTGGGAAATACCTGCGATGAGATTTGTAAACTCAGTGGTATATTCATCTCTAATATCCAGGCTGTATCACAACCGACCGTGATTGAGAGTCCCATAGGGTGGCGCACAATTTGCCCAGCGCCGTCCGGGCTTGGCCGGCGTAGGCCGACATTGTAACTAGGAATTTGTTCTTAACGGACTTGCTTAGTTAAATAAAGTTTCAATAAAAGGTTAAATTTAAAAATAAAATAAATTGCAAGTGAAAGTCAAGGCTTCCCTGTCACGGCACCGCTCTTCCTGAGGGACATATTCCAGGAGCTAGAGCTTAGTAGTGACTGCAGTGTGTGTGTGTGTGTGTGTGTGTGCGCAAGCGCGTTGTACACACCTTGGCACTGCTGTCGGAATGGCGTCTGGCACACGCTTGGAGTTGGTTCATCCAGAACTGCTGCTCTTTGGCGTCGGATGCTACGGAGACACAAAAGGAGCTAATTAATTGTTCATTTCCGATAACCATCATCGTCACAATGGGAGAAATAGGAAACCGTCATCATACGAGTTAATGGTCAGTTCGATATGTAGGTAGTAGTTACAAAATGTGTTGCATATCACTTTACAGATTGACATCCAATTTGTGTCTGACACATTATCAGCCAATGTAATCTGTTACAGGGTCAGGGTCTGATAATTGTAGTACATCAGTACTGTAGTGCATCAGGTTTGTTTACGTTGGTCCCAAACTCCCTGTGTAGGGGCTTTTAAACCACTGAACTTTACAATAGTATCTGTGTCCATATTCTACAACTCACTAAAACATATTCAAAGACACATTTTCAGATTGATGGAAAGCTTGATCTTTAACCTAAACTCTCAATGATGGGGGGGGGGACAGTGTCTGTGCGATTAGCTAAAATGGCAGACATTTCACAGGCACAGAGGCAGCCTGCTATCCAAACACCAACCATGGAAAAAGTGACTCACTGGACCCCTTTTGTTTTACAAGACAGTAAACTGCCCTCCGAGGCCAGACACGTCAATAAGCCCGTTTCATTTCATTAACCGATTAATTGGCAGACCCTGCTTTGTCCAGCCTGACGTCTACAAAAATGGTACAACCTCTTTCGACTAGACTAGCTAGACCAATTGGGGATATCATTGTGACTGACTGGGAAAACTTTACTTCAAGAGCAATTCAGCATCTCAACCTATTATTCAGTGAGATACTATCAAATTGTGTGTACCAAAGTCTCCAGTCTCCATGGTAACGCTCCAAGGAGAAAATAAGAACATTTCATTAGCAACGGAACCGAATATAGCAGCCTTGTCTGGACTCATGGAGTCCTTAAGTGATTAACTGAAACAAATGGGCACGATCATGAACGGTGGAGTGCGGAATGCTGAATCTATTCATGAGAGTTTAGTCTCGAGAAAGAGTCATTTCTTCTAAGGGTAATGGCCTCATTTGAGCACCGTGACGTGAGTTTCTGTCACTCACTTAAGGCCTACACTATTTTTCAAGCACCTGAAATTGTCGCTTGAGTGAGGAGGCAGGAGGAGACACACCCACACTAACAAATGTCAAATAGGACACTTAGAACAGTGAACAGCTCCTCCTCTGCTCTCTCAAGAGAACGCTGCGTACATGTAGGCCATTCATAATGAAACACCTGTACCCAGCTGTCTGTTCAGACCCTTCCTCCCATGGGTTCCGTCTACATCAGCAGCATATTTTTTTCCCCCTTTCAAAAACGTCTCAGTTTAGAATCTGCGACATTTAGAGCAGCAATTATGAGGTCTTGATTCATACAAGCGTTGCCGGAATTGTACATAATTAGCTAGCTGTAATGAACAGAGGTGGGTCTGGCAGTGCTGAGCGGTTATTGTTTATATGCAAATATGCACCTGTTTTGAATGGTAAAAAGGACGCTAAAGTCGCTAACATGAGCTACTTGCACACTAATCCTTACTTAGCGAGGACCAGGTCGTTCTTGTGCTCGGTCTAAAAAAAGGTAACCCCAAAAGACTGCCAATGTTCTGTTCAAAAAAAGGTCCCTGGTTTGGAGTTGGAGGGGTGGCAGTTCCCATTCAGCTGATGAACGAGCCACGCTTGTTTTGGCAAACGAGAACAAGCAGCACAACACAGTCCGACCCATTTGCAATGGAGGAACGACGGTCACGCCATTTAAATAACACCATCTCTGCATTTCAATAAGGGGGGGGGTCAACGTACGCTTCAATATAGACTCTAAAGAGAGGGCACTAATGTCTATCCATTGCCATTCAAGCATTTAACCATGACCATGTAATTACACCGATGCTAATTACAGTGATCGAGTGGATGTTGTTGGCTAAAATAATAGTCTCATACTTTTGAGGGAGCTGGTGGGGGATCTGATTAAGGTGAATGGAGATAATGACAAGGCAGCACTCTGAATATGTACTTCATAACTGATGGTTATTAAACATGACTGCCATGGGAGAGTAGGGATTATTGCAGTTGCTGGGAAGAACATAAACCCAGGGCTTATCCTACACAGTGCAAGCGTAAAAAATATATGTACATCACTAATTTGTCTTTTGACCAATCAGATCCACTCTGAAAAAGATCTGATGTGATTGGTCAAAAGACCAATTAGCGGAAAAAATATCAGAATTGGGCTGTCTGTGTAAACGCAGCCTTTGTCACCAGATCTCAACCCAGTCTGTCTACAAACAGGCTCTCAAAGTGCTTGATAGGAAGCCCAATAGCCATCATCATTGTCACATCCTTAGAAAGCATGAGCTCTTGAGCTGGGAAAATCTTGTGCAATACACCGACGCATGTCTTGTATTCAAGATCCTCAATGGCCTGGCTCCCCCTCCACTCAATATTTTTGTTAAACAGAAAACCCAGACATATGGCAGCAGATCCACAAGGTCTGCCATGAGAGGTGACTGTATAGTTCCCCTAAGGAAAAGCACCTTTAGTAAATCTGCATTCTCTGTGAGAGCTTCCCATGTCTGGAATACACTGCCATCAGACACACATAACTGCACCACATATCACACTTTCACAAAATGCTTGAAGACATGGCTAAAGGTCAATCAGATTTGTGAACATGGTCCCTAGCTGTGTGTTGCCACTCCATGTTGTCTGTTGTCTGTAGCTTGTGAGGTGTGGAAACACTGTTGCTTTTATGAATTTTGTCTTGCTGCTTTTTGTTTTATGCTGCTCTGTCTGTATGCTATGTCTTGCTTGTTCTATGTTGCTATTGTCTATATTGTAATTGTTTTTAATAACCTGCCCAGGGACTGCGGTTGAAAATTAGCCGGTTGGCTAAAACCGGCACTTTTACTGAAATGTTGATTAATGTGCACTGTCCCTGTAAAAATAAAAAATAAACTCAAACTCAATTGAACACTTGTGGGAGATTCTAGCGTGGCGCCTGACAACATTTTTCACCACTTTCAACAAAACAGTTCCAGACACTTGTGGACTCTATGCCAAGGCGCAATGAATCTATTCTGGCTCGTGGTGGCCCGACGCCCTATTAAAAGTCAAACACATCGTTCAGCGAGCTGTGTTTTTGCTACCACCCGCTATAGTCGTGTGACTTAAAATTGTCACTTGATTCTACGTGTAAAAAAAATAAAATAATCGGTGTGCACTCAGTTCGCAAATTAAAGCTAGCATCTCAGAACAGAGTGCCAAGTACTCTCTGCCAGCAAATGCTATTGGTGTGTCTGAGCCCTGAGACACTTTATGTTGGTGTTTCCTTTATTTTTGCCATCCCTAGTATGTAGAAGTAATATGGATCCTTATTCTGGATGAGATTGAATTTGTTCTAGGCAATATTAAATATTTCATAAACTGGATGGTTCGAGATCTGAATACTGATTGGCTGATAGCCGTGGTATATCAGACCGTATACCACGGGTATGACAAAACATGCATTTCTACTGCACTAATTACATTTGTAGACAGTTTATAATAGCAATAAGGCACCTCGGGGGTTTGTGGTATATGGCCAACATACCATGGCTAAGGGCTGTATCCAGGCACTCCGCGATGCGTCGTGCGTAAGAACAGCTCTCAGCCGTAGTATATTGAATCAAATTCAAATCAAATTTATTTATATAGCCCTTCGTACATCAGCTGATATCTCAAAGTGCTGTACAGAAACCCAGCCTAAAACCCCAAACAGCAAGCAATGCAGGTGTAGAAGCACGACTTCTGAAGTTGTTGAGTATTGTGAGGTTGACAGTGTTTTGATATGCAGTTGGGTAAACGGTTAACAGCACAAATGTTTTGCATGTTTATCCATGTAATGTTTCAGAACAAGTTATCCTGATTATTGATTCTTATATATTGGCCATATACCACAGGCCATCGTGCCTTACTGATGAATAATAATAATAATAATAATAATGCCTTTCGTTCCAGTACTCTGCTGCCTCTGACTGGAACGAATTGCAAAAATCGCTGAAGTTGGAGACTTTTATCTCCCTCACCAACTTCAAACATTAGCTATCTGAGCAGCTAACCGATCGCTGCAGCTGTACATAGTCTATTGGTAAATAGCCCACCCTTTTCACCTACCTCATCCCCATACTGTTTTTATTTATTTACTTTTCTGCTCTTCTGCACACCAATATCTCTACCTGTACATGACCATCTGATCTTTTATCACTTCAGTGTTAATCTGCAAAATTGTAATTATTTGCCTACCTCCTCATGCCTTTTGCACACATTGTATATAGACCCCCCCTTTGTTTTCTACTGTGTTATTGACTTGTTAATTGTTTACTCCATGTGTAACTCTTTGTTGTATGCTCACACTGCTATGCTTTATCTTGGCCAGGTCGCAGTTGCAAATGAGAACTTGTTCTCAACTAGCCTACCTGGTTAAATAAAGGTGAAATAAAAAATAAAAATAAATATGCAGTCAGGCATCTCAATTAGCCCCCTTGAAAAGCTGTGAAAATAACTTGACCCTTCTAAACAGCCCTTGTGTCTTATTCCTGGCATCATCTGATCAACAGCTTTAAAATTTGCCATTTGATCATTCAAACAGGATATAATTCATGCTGGTTTCACCTTTTAATTTCATACACTCTGGAGCAATGAGCATGGCTCCGGGCAAAGCTCAAAACATAATGCTCCCGCTTATTCGACTAAAACTAATTACCCTATGCTGCCTTGGTTGGATATCAGATGAAGACGAAGCCTGTGCTTTAGCGTCTGTATCAGATCTCACATAGTTCCACATGGCTTGAATACGACATTCTTAAATTAAACTCAAAATGTTTACTAAGAGTTGAGATCAAATGTTCGACCAAGGACACCTGAAGGGAGATTATTGGCTTACAGAAATATGCACCTTCTCCAGTGACTTGACGTTTGACAGTTTGTGAAGGGGGATTCAAGGACATCCACATGAAAAGGAAAGGACACATTCACAGCTGGGCTGTACAAACATCACCCGTAAGGCGCTACTACTAGAGGTCTGTTGTTGCAGAATCACCAAACAGTAAATGTGTTCCTGGTTGAACCTTGAACTTCTCCCTTCCCAGTAGAAGCCTGGGTTTCCATGACAACCCGGGTGAGATTTAAGGTGCACCTACTAATTCTGAGTCAAAGACTCATGAAAGGTTGCTACACTACAGGGTGGTGGGTATTGTTCCCTGCCATTTGGCTTAATTCAAATGTCAATGAGTTTGGTCTGCTTTGTCTTTTCATTTTTTTTGCCATGGAAAAAAATATTGCAGTACTGGTATCATCCCACCCCTACTTCTGACAGAGCGAGCCTGTAGCATAGTGGCCAGTTTAAACCCAATGGACCTAGGCCTCAACCGTAGCTCAGAGGGGAGTGTCCCTTTTGACAGGATGTATCGACCAGTACAGTTACCCTGTTCAAACTTTCAGCAATGCGACAAGGCAGCTTATATAGAATGCCCATGTAGCCCACTCATGCAAGCTCAAGAGAACTCCTGTCAAGTGTGGGAAAAGGAGTTGGCAAAATGAAAGTTAGTAATGTGACTCGTGAAATATTCATGAAGCTAAGTTACAACACCACAGACTGGGTTGTTGGGAATGTTTTTTTCCCGGTGCACAATTTAAGCTATAGTGTGGTATCGCTATATTGCGCAATCGCAAAACGCCCACTATGCAATGCAATCTTCCCACGCAATCTCCCTGAATACCCAATCTCTGACTAATAAGGGTTAGCGTACCTCTGAGCTTGTAAAGCTCGCCATTGAATGAGTTGACGATAAACATATGTGGTGCCTCATCACTCTGGACAACCGACGCACCAATCAGAGGCAGGGAGCCCCTGGGCTTCTGGCTCTTGCCCTGTTCATGTACAAAGTACTGCAGCTGTCCCAGCTCTGGGTCCAGCACAAAGTACCTGTAGGAGAGGGTGAGAGAAAGGGAGGGAGGGGAGAGAAACATTTATATTAGCATTAATTTGTATGTTCTCATCATTGTTTAATGCTAATTCTATTGCTTTAGCAGTAATTGCAACCGCTAAGTAATATAGTGATGATCGAGAGGAGCACACATACAAAATGGGTGAAATCCCCCACTAAATTCCTCTCACCTTTCACGCAAAAAGCTTGCCAGATATACAGGAGCTCTTCATTATAGAAGCGTCAGCCACATTACTGAGCGTATTAAGAAGTGACATCAACACCTTCCCACCAACTAAATCTCAAACTACCCAAGTAGTCATTAGAGTGTATTGGTACCATGAGTGGAGCAGCTGGAGCACACAGCTCGCGGAGTGGAAATTTAACGGAATCAGACAGGTTTGGAACCTTTGATGAATAAATGCCTCCTAGCTTAGGCTTAATTGAAATACACAGTCAGAGCCTGAGAGCCTGCAATATGACACACACAGAGCAAGTAAAGGACACACACACACAAGTCCTGGCTATGGGACATAGCCTATTGGACGGACTTGTCACAACAAAGCATTCATGACATAGATAGCGGGTCACCCTGTTTGGTTGGCTTTCATTGTACGGCCATCTAAACCCGGAAGTGTTGTTAACCGGAAATTATCTTGCTGCCGATCAATCGCCTCGTTCCGTGCGCCATTAGAGGAGCAGCTCTATTGACCAGGCTTTGGAACAAGCCGAGTGAGCACTTACTTACAGGTCAATACAACCCAATCCTCCACACTGCCACAGCCGAGAGCATCATCATAGACCGTTTTCACATTGACGGATGGCAAAGGGATATTTTCGAGAGGTATCGATTCTCGAGAGACAATACAGTTGTGTAAAACTTGGAAAAAAACGTCATGTCTCGAGCGCTACCTTGGGAGGTCGCGCACGGCACTGTCCCAACAATTGCCGCCCTTTGAGCATGGCAGTGTAATCAGAATTGTCTCGTTGAGCTGAACACTACTGCTGTATAAAATGGTAATAGCAGAGCAATGTTTTTTTTATACAGCTGAAATGTTTTTAATAGAAGATCATACAAATATAATATGTTTTTTAAATTTGTAACATTGCGTGATGATTTTTGAGGTGGCACCACAGGTCCCAGAGAGGGGAAGTAGTTTTGCTGGGGCCCAGAGCTTTTCCTGATCTGGTAGGCTAACTTCACCAGGTGAAACTCTGAACCCTAGTGGTATGGTAAGATAAAGTGATACGTCAGCCATAAAAAAAAATACGGTTTTATATGAGCAAGGCCCAGATTCTTTCTAATCGGGTCAAATGGTTAAAAGAATTTTTTTTAAATTGAAAAAGTTCTGGCCCTAGGGAGGATAAACAAAGTCCTGTCAAACAAATCATGAGGCGAATCAGTCAAAAAAGCAGTACTTTGTCCCTCTTTCTATTAACGCTTGTGTCAATATTTTCTATTAAACCTAACCTGCTGTGCTGATTCTCTGCAACGTGGATGGATGGAAATCGCCACACAATGCAACAACAAAAAATAAACACTGAGTGTACAAAACATTAACACCTCCCTAATATTGAGTTGTGTGCCCTCATTCTTCATACATTTGGATAAAATAGATAAATAATGCCATTTTACCACCATCTTTATATCACTAAACATAATACCATAGGAGATACTGTGTAAAGCACTAACTGCAAGCTCAAGTCATGTTAAATAAATAAAAAATCTAGACAAAGCACACTAATTGGACCGAGTGTTCTCTCTACTACACCGGCTCTGACGCTCGTCAGATGTGGCAGGGCTTGCAAAGTATTACGGATTACAAAAGGAAACCCAGCTGCGAGCTGTCCAGTGACGTGAGCCGACCAGATGAGCTAAATACCTCCTATACTCACGTCGAGGAAAGCAACACTGAGCCATGCATGAGAGCACCAGCTGTTCCGGACCACTGTGTGATCACGCTCGCCGTAGCCAATGTGAGTAAGACCTTTAAAACAGGTTAACATTCACAAGACAGCAGGGCCAGATGGATTACCAGGACACGTACTCAGAGCATGCACAGACCAGCCGGCAAGTGTCTTCACTGACATTTTTAACCTCTCACCAACCCAGTCTGTAATACATACGTTTCAAGCAGACCATCATAGTCCCTGTGCCCAAGAACGCCAAAGTAACCTGTCTAAATGACTATTGCCCCTGTAGCACTCACAAATACTTTGAAAGACTGGCCATGGCTCACATCAACATCATCATCCCAGACACCCTGGACCCACTCCAATTCGCATACCTCCCCAATAGAGCCACAGATGATGCAATCTCTACTGCACTCCACACTGCCCTTTCCAACTGGACAAAAGGAACACATATGTAAGAACGCTGTTCATGGACTAAAGCTCAGCACTAAACTAAAGACACAGGGATCAAACGTCTCCCTCTGCAACTGAATGCTGGACTTCCTGACAGGCCACCAGCAGTAGACCTGTTCAGTCCCTGAATGGGAGACCAGATGCTGCTGGAAATGGTGCTGGCGGGCCAGTAGAAGGCACTTCTTGCTCTGGTCTAAAAAAACGACCAATTCTCCAGTGCGTGTAGGGTGCCATCTTTCAGATGGGACATTAAACAGTGTCCCGACTTGAGGTCACTAAAGATCCCATGGCACTTATCTCGGAGTCCTGGCTAAAGTCCCAATTTGACCCTCATACCATCATGGTCACCTAATCATCCACAGCTTCCAATTGACTCATTCGTCCCCCACTTCTCTCGCCTGTAACTATTCCCCAGGTCTTTGCTGTGAACGAGAATGTGTTCTCAGTCAACTTACCAGGTTAAATCAAATAAAAACTGGTGAGGGTGGGCAACAACACATTCGCCACTCTGACCCTCAACACGGGGACCCCTCAGGTGTGTGTGCTTATGCCGCGTTCAAAACAAGTCGGAAGTCAAATCATGACGTCAGTGATCCTAATGTTGGAAAGTCGGAGCTCTACAAAAGAGGAGCTGAGTTGGAATTCTGAGTTGGATGACTGTTCAAATAGATTTTTTTTCCCCAGTCGGAGCTAGTTTTTTTGTCCAAAGTTCCCAGTTGTTTTCAACACGGCATATGTCCCCTCCTGTACTCCTTGTTCACCCACAACTCAACATGGCTGTAGTGGAGCGGGTCAAGAGGTTAAAGTTCCACAGGTGTCCACATCACTAAGAAACTATCATGGTCCAAACACACCAAGACAATAGTGAAGAGGACACGACAACACCTCTTCACCCTCAGGAGGCTGAAAAGATTTTTACATGGGCCCTCAGATCCGCAAAAAGTTTTACAGCTGCACCACTGAGAGCATCTTGACTGGCTGCATCACTGTTTGGTATGGCAACTGCTTGGCATCCGACCGCAAAGCGCCACAGATGGTAGTGCGTACTGCCCAGTACATCACTGGGGCCGAGCTCCCTGCCATCCAGGACCTCTATATATCAGGTGTCAGAGGAAGGATCTAAAAATTGTCAAAAGACTCCAGCCACCCAAGTGATAGACTGTTCGCTCTGTCACCACACGGCAAGCATTACCAGAGCGCCAAGTTTGGGACCAAAAGGCTCCTGAACAGCTTCAACCCCCAAGCCATAAGACTGCTGAACAGGTAATCAAATTGTAATTGTTTTGACAGGAATTGAGGTTATGGTTGGTTAGGGGGTACCAAGTATGTCGTGCCTAGCAGAGAAAAAAAAGTTTGATTTCTCCTTTTGTTCGTGAGTTGGTCTCATGTGTCAGTCAAGTCTACACCAATGCAAAAGGACTTATGTAAAAGTCAGCGTTGTAAAAATTTGCTTTGCATAAACGCTTAAACATTGAAAGGAATAACTTTAAAAAATTTAAAAAATTGCGTCGGTTGTATTCCGAAAATAAACGACCACACAAATAATACATGTCGCAACACAGTCTCAAAATAATAACAACTTAGGTTCACTTGTAAATGTCCCGCAACTCGGGCATGAAATAAAACTGCCCGGACAGGTAAATGGTTGAGTGAAATCCAGGTGACCTCAGTCATGCAATTGTCCTAAATAAACAGTGCATGAAACGACCATACCAAACCCAGCACCATAAACACTCCCGGACACAATTCAAATTATTAGGATTCACAATAGGCCTACTGTAACAACTTGGTGTAAAACACACACCACACAGTGGAAACCACAAGGAAAACAAATTCAATTCTGTATGGTTAAAGTTGTCAGTCAGTCGAGTTCATCAGTTGGACTCCAGCTGAGAAGAAAAAAAAACAGCACCCAGACCCAGCTTTGATCAATGGAACTCTGCATCCTGCACAGCACACCGTTCCAATTGGTACATTTGCAGAGATATGATCATCACACACACACACACGGGAGACTTAAATAGAACCTCCTTATATAACCCAAATCGTCCATATTACTCTCAGATCCTAACCAGCCCGGCCATAGCATAGCTACTGAAAGGTGTACAAGTGTCCAGAAGAACAGAAATCTTATTATGAAGTGTGTCCTGTGAGATCACACCAATTTTAGAGTAAAAGATATCCTCCTCTCTGCAACACATGCAATACATCATGAAGACCTGAATGTGACCAGGACATTGGTTTTACAAAGTACAGTAATATTATAGTGACTACAGCCAGGTAACCTTTCTACCAATGTAGTTAAATGTGACAGAATAAGTATCTGAAATGTTCTTGCGACCTTTTCCCCCACATATTTCAAATAAAAAATGTGAAGCAGTGTGAAATGAGAAAGTGCAGCGTCATATGCAACAACAAAAAAATTGTTCATCCGGGTTGTTTTTAAATGATTTCTCCTCCTCAGGTCTGTGCCATCCCATTGGAAACCAGCCTCGAGTTTCGCTACACTGAGGACTAGTTCTACTTCAAAAAAGAAAACTTTTTGAGTTGTGGTAAAACAGAAACCCTGAAAAAAGGTTGGCTTACCACACATTACAAAGCAGACACTTAAGTCCAAGTTCTACAACAGACTCGACAGCTTAGCTTCCAGCCCACAGTATGCATTTGATAACTGCAACTTTATTGGATGGCACCCCGCATGCCACAATCATCCATCTTTTCAATTGAAGTTGCAAGTAATGAGGCCCATGTGATGTGGGAGGTCATTCAGTGTTGCTCTCTGTGTCTGTGTAACAGTCCAGTTTCTCAGAAAGCTTTCATCTGATCATTGGGGCCTAAGAGACTGGGGAGCCGTAATGGAGGGGTAACCCATTAATCCTAAAGCACATGCAGCCTCTCTCTCAAGGTGATGGTGTGTTGCACAATTGGAGGACCTAGTTAAGGGATGGGCAACTTTGTTGGGGGTGGGGGCCACAAAAAAAAAAACTGAACTTATGAGGGACCGCAGTTGAACACAGGTCTGCGTACGCACATCCATATATATCCCCCCCCCAGAGATACAAAATTTTTGTTTGTTATATATATAAAACAGCCGTTTCCAGCCGTTTTTGTAGCTGGAAATGGCTGATTTTTAATGGAACACCTACATAGGTGTAGAGGCCCATTATCAGCAACCATCACTCCTGCGTGTGTGTTAGCTAATCCAAGTTGATCATTTTAAAAGTCTAATTGATCATTAAACCCTTTTGCAATTATATTAGCACAGCTGAAAACTGTTTAAAGAATGAATAGTACATTTTTATAGCTTTTATTTCAAAAATAAAGACATTTCTAAGTGACCCCAAACGTTTGTACGGTAGTTATAATAATTGTACATTTCGTGCAATTCAACACTTTTTGCCATGGCATGTAGAGAAAATGTTGCCGTTTTATAGCAAGTGTGCTGCAAACACACATTTTGCCATAAATCAAATAAAAATTTATTTGTCACATACACATGGTTAGCAGACGTTAATGAGAGTGTAGCAAAATGCTTGTTGAGGGTGGAGAGAAATGTTTGCAGTTTGACTAACAAAATTAATGAGGGCCCACCGGTCGGTAATTCGACCATGATAAAAAAAGGTTTCGCTGGCCGCTAAACTAACTTAGCAATTTAAAAAAATGTTAGCTGACATGGGCTAATTGACTGACATAAGAGAGAAACTGCTACTGCATAACCAAATTTCAAAATTGCACCTCACGTATCCTACTATTCTAACTCACAACAGTAAGTTGAAACCCTGACAGAGTTCCCACGGGCTGCTAGTTTCACTCCAATATGTGCATACGTGTGAGACAAACACATGAAAACTAAGTATTCAGTACAATACACCTACACTTGAAAAAACAAAAATAAAATAGCAATCGACATTAACATGATCACCCAACACACAGCGCAAACATGGCACAGACCCACTCTCAGTGAAGCTCACAAGCACACAGCATAGCCAAGTACATAGCCCGACAATGTTTATGCTCTTTCACAAATAGAAACAAGGATGTAATTGACAGACCTAGTATTACAGCAACACAGTCGCCCAATGACAGACTGCCTCTTGTGTATTCTGTGCCATTTAAAAAAAACTGAGGCATGGTAGGTTTGCTGGTGGAAAACATGTCAAAAAAGGACATTTTCCTGCAACGGCATACTTTGGACGTTCTATTTTATGGCTTCACCCCCAAAAAAATGGGGGGGGGGGGGGTCCAAAAACGTCACACAAACTAGGTCCGACCATCTTTAAAAACTGCAATTTGAGGCCATGAGATCTGTGGTGAAGGGAAAATACATTGCTGGCTTTTGAAGCCTATAGCCAGTGTCACATGTACCGTTACAGTATGCTTTACTTGGTCCATTATGACACATCAAATAATGTCAAGAATAAGAGGGCTATACTAGCAGAAAATAGTTGAAGTGGCACACACCGCAACACAACAGTACAGCAGGAAAAAGCCTTCAACTTGGTTGCTCTCATTATTTACAAGTAGCAGGCAGTTGAGCACACCACTGCCAGGATTCAGGTAGGTTCAATAGGCCAGCATTATTCTCCCTTGACAGAAGAACACAAAATGACACGGATCAGTTGAGTTTTGGAATGGGATTTCAGATCATCTTCAGCTCACTAGCTTACCGGTCTTATTTCCATTTACACATTTACATGGGCCCTCAGACATGGCAACAACACAGATCAATGAACCAAAAACAAATGTGAAACTTGAAAGCCAAGACACCCAGCGTCCAGCGCTCTTTTTAACTTGAATATGAGACAGTTACCATGAACTCCAAATAACCAATTTGCTTCTAATACACCTAAAAGGTCATTTAGAAATAAAGAAGTATTTTGTTCTTGTGGAAGAATCATCTTGAAACCCAACTCCTCATGGAGTTTTACACTGCTTGATGTGTAGTACAAGCTAACCTTTTGAAAGAGGTAGAGAATTTTTGCATATATGCATCTCACTCAGGTTGTGGTGAGAAAGGGCACATACCCTTCAAACACCTTTGGTTTTGAATCGATAACCACTATGAATCAGTAACCACTCACCTCGTTCTAAAACACACCACATGTGCCAGCCCAAATACCTGGCAGTCCTCACACACTACACTGTTCCAGTGTATGAGCCCAGGACTGGGACACACGCATCACTGTGTAGGGGCAGCTCAGCCAGGCTGGTGCATTTGGAGGTGGACTGGGGACAGAAGGCCTGGAAGAGCAGCCATCCTAGCTGGGTGTTTGGGGCTGTGTCCCCAAATGAATAAGATGCCATTTGAAAACAGCCACTATGTCAAATCACCTGCTGCTCTGTTCTCCTCTACCAGCTTCCCACTCTCTCCGACCATACAGTACAGCGTATGTGTGTTCTAGCACACTGCTGTCCCTCAGCTCATCTCTGCAGCCCTATAGATAGTGGGCCACACTGCACAGTGATATCTCACCATGAATCATACCAGGATTCCCTGTTTACAACTGTTGGGAGTGTAAAGTCCCACAGAAGAAAATACTAGTTTGTTTGTCATCATAATGGCCATTTTTTACTGTGAATTTGATGTATGAAACAGAATCCCCTTTGGTTCTCTTTTTGTCTAGAAGTGTATTCAAGTGGCCAATTAGGCACTATGACCATAAACCTTTTCTCCGTCATGACGACTTCTTCGTCCAGAAACAGCAAGTTGTCAACTGGCAGCTTCATTAAACAGTACCCGCAAAACACCAGTCTCAACGTCAACAGTGAAGAGGCCACTCCGGGATGCTGGCCTTCTAGGCAGAGTTCCTCTGTCCAGTGTGTGTTCTTTTGCTCATCTTTTTGGCTTTTTTTGACACATGGCTTATTCTTGGAAACTCTGCCTAAAAGGCCAGCATCCTGGAGTCACCTCTTCACTGTTGATGTTGAGACTGGTACTATTTAATGAAGCTGCCAGCTGAGGATTTGTGAGGCATCTGTTTGTCAAACTAGACACTCTAATGTACTTGTCCTCTTGCTCAGTTGTGCACCGGGGACTCCCAATCCTCTTTCTATTCTGGTTGGAGACAGTTTGTGCTGTGACTGGAGTAGTACAAGATCTTCAGTTTCTTGGCAATTTCTCGCATGGAATAGCCTTCATTTCTCAGAACAAGAATAGACTGACGAGTTTCAGAAGAAAGTTCCTTGTTTCTGGACATTTGAGCCTGTAAATCGAACCCACAAATGCTGATGCTCCAGATACTCAACTAATTGTAAAGAAGGCCAGTTGTATTGCTTGTAGTAACCATAAAAAGTGTTAAACAAAGCTAAATCTATTTTATATTAGATTTTTTTTTATATTTGAGATCATCCGTACTCTGCGTCTCACAAAGGAATCAAAAATCTCAAATTTGGACTCATCAGACCAAAGGACAGATTTCCACTGGTCCATTGCTTGTGTTTCTTGGCCCAAGCAAGCCTCTTCTTCTTATTTGTGTTCTTTAGTGGTGGTTTCTTTGCAGCAATTTGACCACGAAGGCCTGATTCACTCAGTCTCCTCTGAACAGTTGATGTTGAGATGTGTCTGTTACTTGAACTCTGAAGCATTTATTTGGGCTGCAATTTCTAAGGCTGGTAACTAATGAACTTCTCCTCTGCAGCAGAGGTAACTCTGGGTCTTCCTTTCCTGTGGTGGTCCTCATGAGAGCCAGTTTCATCATAGCGCTTGATGGTTTTTGCGACTGCACTTGGAGAAAGTTCTTGAAATGTTCCGTATTGACTGACCTTCATGTCTGAAAGTAATGATGGACTGTTGTTTCTCTTTGCTTATTTGAGCAGTTCTTGCCATAATATGGACTTGGTCTTTTACCAAATAAAGCTACCTTGTCACAACAACTGATTGTCTCAAGGAAAGAAATTCTAAAATGTACTTTCAACAAGGCACACTTAATTGAAATGCATTCCAGGTGACTACCTTATCAAGCTGGTTGAGAGAATGCCAAGAGTGTGCCAACCTGTCATGGCAAAGGGTGGCTATTTGAAGCATCTCAAATATACTTTGATTTGTTTAACACTTTTTTGGTTACTTCATGATTCCATGTGTTATTTCATAGTTGTGATGTCTTCACTATTATTCTACAATGTAGAAAATAATAAAAAATAATGAAACCCTTGAATGAGTAGGTATTTGAAAACTTTTGACCGGTAGTGTACACACATTCTTTTGTCTGCAAACAATGTCAAATATAAAATGTAAAAACATGGAGTTAATAAAGCCGCATACAAACACATTCTCTTTTTTCTTTCTTGAGTAAGGTAGCTCCAAAATGCAGGTGTTTCAGCCTATCTCAGTTCTTTGTGGTGGTGTGGCAGGCAGCAGAATATACAGAGCGTAGGGGTTGGTAATGTTCTCTAGTTACCCTGTGATTGGCTCAGTGTTCTGTCACTCATGGGGACACTATGTCACTGAAAAATCTAAGGGTAGAGCTTGAAAATTCAAGCACCATGGGTGCTGCCATAGAGTTACATTGGAAGTGCCCATTCAAGATGGCTCAAGGTCATTGGCCACAGATAAAATTGTCAAATCATGTTATATCTACTGTAGCTTTGATTGGACTGATCAAGTCAACATCATACTTTCAAAATCTTAGCTAGCAGTCATCATGAATCAAGTCGACAATCTACGGGCAAATCCTTTTCGAATCAAGAGAAATTATAGATAAAACGACCATGAATATTACACAAGTTGGAAATCGCAAATTCAACAATGAGTGGTTTGGAAGGAATCAGTGGCTAACTGCATACATTGCAAAGCAATCACTAGCCTGCTATTCAGTGGAGTGGGTGTGTGGTCCAATACTGGGTTTAAGGGTCTCTTTTCCATACTTAAAAGGATAAACATTCAACATTGGCCATGCTGTGAATCCAACATGACTTCTGAGGCGCTCAAAACAACTGGAAACTCGGAACTGGGAAAACTGACTTTAGAGAGTTCAAGAAACTGGGAACTCGTTAAAAAACTAGCTCCGACTGGGAAAATGTATTTTGAGCGGTCATACAAATTGAAATTGCAAGTAGGGAACCCGGGTCTCTTTCACTGACGTCATCATGATTCGACCTTGTTTTTTTTCTTCTAGTTCCCAGTTGTCTTGAAAGCACCATAAATCCAGAGAATGCCAGACTTTGATAAAAGTCAGATGAAAAAGATTTGCCCGCGAAGGACTGTTGCACCACCTTCCTGAGCACAGCACAGCAAGGTGAGTCCAAAAATATCTGGTATGCAGCAGCATAAATTATGTAATATGCTAGGGAGATATGTACACTGTAGCTAAGAAAGTAATACTAAGTGTATGTTATGTAGTGAGCTGTTAGTAGCCCATGTGCCTCAACCTCATTATTTCGTCTACCGTTCTGACTTGGTGGTGAACATTTAGCCTATTTTAGAGAAATGTAAGCATCAAATATTGTAAGAGCTTTCCTTGTCTGCTTAAATGCCCCCTTTATTTATCCTACGGTTCTGACTTGGTGCACAGGGAGAATACTGTAAGATAGCCAGGTCTAGCGGTGGTAAGTGGTTGGGCCAGCTTTATGTAGGCCCTAACAGTTTCTGGGCACTGTTTATCACCGTTATAGTGCAATTAATGCATTGTGTAGTGTTGTGTCGTGTCTTTGGGTTTACCCCACCAAGATTTACCAGCTAAAAATCGCTACTGGTTGTAGAGAAGGCCTGTCCCAGTATCTATGCGTTAGAGATGTTGACTATGCAAACAGATACTGGGGCAGGGAAGGCCTACAAATGCTAAATCATGCATGAGCAACTTTATTGTTATCCAATATGCACAGGCTCTGTAGCTGGCAAAATTACAATGTTTCAATTGTCTAGTCTATGGCTGCAACCTTGTAGCCCTTGAAACAGTGACACGTTATCACTCCACTGACCTTTGCAGTGCAAGGTGGAGGAAAAACTAACAGCATGCATGCACCAAGGAACATTACACTTTATGACACTACCCACAGACGTCAGTTCAACGTCTAGTTTTGATTTACATTTGAGTGAGTTGTCAACCAATGTGAATTCAACGTTTAACCACCAAAAAAATCTCACAATGTCATTGGATTTAGGATAAAAGTTTGATGGAAACCATGACGAAACGCCCTTACATTGATTACTTTTTGCAAATCCAATCAGTTTTCCACGTCGATTCAATATCACATAGATTTATGGGGCTGAAATGACGTGGAAACAACGTTGATCCAACCAGTATTTGACCAGTGGGTAAGAACCTCATGATTTAAAGTGCTGCTTACCTGTTCTGCCATCCTTGAATTAAGTTTGTGTATTTGCTCAACACTCCTTCTAACTGACGCTTACACGCTTGCTGAAAATGCATACTGTTTCCCAATAAACCTCCCCGACTCACTCCTCCACCGGCCCCGTTCCCAAGCGAAGCCGAGCCGGGGCTGTGAGAACCAGCTCGTCCGATCTTTCTCCCCGAATTCCCCTTGTCCGAAAGCAGTGAACCAGAGTTCGTTTTATTTGTCCCAGGATGCGGACTGCAGATCGTCTTCTCCATACTGACGACGGGACAGACGGTATCGAGCACAGCAATGAGATTGTTTTTGCTAGAACATTGTGGTTAACACAGCAATGTATGTCTACTGGCCTAAATCAAAAGGTTAAATATGTAATATTCATGTTTCCCTGGTGATTTGAGCGTCCCTCTCTGCCCAAGAAACCAGGCATAATTTCCCGCATGAAGAGCACTGCTGTAGTTCCCTTGCTGCCGTGGCGCTCTAACGTTGACGTTTCGTTGGGAAATCACCGTGCAGACACCCCCTCTCCTGACTCTCTCAGCCAACCCCCTCATATAACAGTCCAATCTTATTACACATCACAACCAAGAACACGGCTACAGAATGCCCCGAGGCGCACCGCTCACCACCATCATCATCCCCAAAATAGCTGAATAATATTATCTTCTAGTAATTCCAATCAGCTATACAACAAATTTACGTGTTATTCATCCATATGATGTAGGCCTAAATAGGCTAATGAACATTTTATTTTATTTTACGGGGTAACCTATCTTAATCACAGTAAATGAGGGGTATTGTCAGACATACCGTATCTGACAATAGGGTTCCAATTAAATTGTAATTTTCCATGAAGAAAAATTGTGTGACTTGCTTCAGCTTTTTGAAAGTACTGTTGTGGTAATGTAAGACGTTTAAAACGTTTCACTTAATTGAAGCGGTGAAATATAGTCAAAGTAAAAAAATATGAAAATATCTGTCTGGTCTGATTACTTCGACAGACTACTATATCAACCTTATTACTTTGGAGTGTGGAGCAGTTGGATCGCATATTTCAACACAAATAAGACTACTACACTTTTATACACTCTTCTACTAGACTACCGTAATATATATAATATTTACTCATAAGGAATTAGAAAAGTTTTAGGCTATCATTTGGAGAGAAATATGATGGTGCCTCTAGTGGAAGAAGTTTGGAAGGTTGTTTTACAGTAGCTACAGTAACCTACCCTCAACCATACATTGACAGTGCATTCGGAAAGTATTCAGACCCCTTCCCTTTTTCCACATTTTGTTACATTACAGCCTTATTCTAAAATGGGATTGAATATTTTTTCCCCTCATCAATCTACACACAATACCTCATAGTGACAAAGCAAAAACAGTTTTTTATACATTTATTCTAATGTATAAATAAACAAAAACAGAAATACCTTATTTACATAACTATTCAGA